>NW_026534333.1:11414054-11435141 GCF_026225885.1 Hylaeus anthracinus | reverse complement strand
GCGGCCGCTCCAACGGTCTACGCGCGCTCTGATTGGTCGGGGTTTTCGCTTAATATCTCCTTAACGGAATATGAAATTGTTGTTCAGAATCGTCTCAGCTACCCCCCATTTCCGGCTCCTCCCCGACTTTTGGGACACCCTGTATATATAACAAATAATTAAATAGAAAATTTACTTACAAATGTGCTGTACTATGCTGTACAACGCTGTATTATTGTGTACTATACTGTATTGGCGTTGTATTTATACTGTTCTACGCTTTATTATGCTATACAAAGCTGTATTATTCTGTATGATTCTCTATTAGTACCTACGAATTTTATAGAAAGAATATTCTTAATATTAACATGTAATCGTTAACTTTACCCTAGAGTCAAGGCAAAGTTTCTTCAAAATTGGGGAAGAAGATTGCACGAATATTTGTGTCAGGGACACTTTTTACGAATGCGTGCAATACTTACGTGCACTGGAGCGGAATCATTGGCGTGGGTGTCAGGCCCGCATTCTTTCGCTACTATATCATGCTCACTGGCGATCGCGGTGTGATTGACCATCGCGACGATCGCCACGGACATGTTGGTTCTCATCACATAGGCGTTCGCCATGCCCAAGAACAGCATGAAGGTCACTATATGACGCGTTCCCACCAGTGCTGCAACAAGCAAACATTTGTTCGTTATCATTTATTTATCGCAAGTACGCTCTGTCGAATAGGGCGGAAAAATAGTCGAAAACATATTGTAGGGGTTACAGGAATATCAGAAACCTATAGCTTTTCAATGTGAATAGGTATCTTAGCGTCCGATCAATATATTGATTTTCGGAACAGCTGATCTGCCGCTGTTTGCAAGCGATGGGTTCGCGAAGGGCCAAGACGTCAAGGCGGACGGACCGAACGCGAGCTTGCGATGATCCGAAGACGGCTCGAAAACGAATGCGTCGCATGACCGATGACTTACCATCGGTAACGCGTAAACTGGCCAAGCAACCCGACGTTGCATTGTCATAATTAATAATTAGCCATATTGAATTAAAGAAATGATATATTGTTCTAGAAAGATCTGACCACGGAGTGGAGAAGGCATGGCCTTCTGGAAAGAGGACCGTGTTTTGAACCACACGGCACTTACCCCAGAACTTTCGTACGAAACAGTTATATCCTTTGAAATAATTTTTATCAGGTATCTGCACTGTTTATTTTTATTAATCAATTATTTTAGATATATCTCAGGTGTATACGCTGATTTAATCAGAAGACTATAAGTATCATAGCGAGAATTATATACATCAACTATGATACTTATTTAATTACTATAGAAGTTACACCAGCTATGTTTATACAATGGAATTATAAAAAAGGTATTACACCATAGTAGTGTGTGCCTTCAAAATGTTATTGCACCATATTGCTGCAAGGTACCTGCATTGCCAGTATACATGTAATGCCATCTAACGCGAGGAATGGGAACTATTTCGCTACTAACTTGGGTATTTTGTCGTCTACAGCGTTGTTTACGGATTTAAGGCTACTTTTACATTAATTTTTGATTTACCATATTAATGATCTTAATATTTTCGCAAACCAACTAGCTAATACTTTTCGTTGGAATAAGAAGAAAAACTCAAAAAAATGTTCCCGTAGGTCGAAGAAAAATAGGAAGAATTTATAGGAAAATCACAAACGGACAGTTTCTGAATTTTATATTAACGATGTCTCGGTTAAGAAAATAGAAAGCGGTGCGGTTGCACTTTTGGTGACAAAGTACATAATAATATGATTAGAAATTACAAATATAATAAGAGTTGAGATATAATACAAATATTCTATAATTACAAGTAACATTATTTTAAAAAAATATTAATGTTATTATTAACCTCTCGAGGGATTTTGAAAAGATTTTTTTGCTATAATCGAATACACACAAATCAAAGTAAGTTTTATTTGTAAATCGATTCTAACATTCAAATATGCTGTCTCGCTTTAATATGCTGTATTTTTCCATTCTAAAAGGTACTGTAATCGTAAGTAATAGTAATTTTTATATAAAGACCCAAGAGGTTAAAACATTAAATCGATCCAATTTTTCTTTATTTATTGTTCGTTACATCATTGCGCGCGAGAGAAGAAAAAAGAGGTTGGGCAGATTGCGCTTACGAAATACGTAAGTACAGTGGCAGCGAGAAAAATCAACGTCGACGATAGCAATGATGACAGCGATAACACTATCATCTGAAGTAGCAGACGATCTGAAGAATCATGCCACGGTTAAACCACAATTGGAATTTGAGATTTGTACAGTTTTCGATAAATTTCCAATAATTTCCAAGAGAAATACTTTTTCAAGCTAAGGTAATGGATTCCAAATTTCTTGAAAGGCATCCAAATTTCTGCGCTGTTATAAAGACAAGAAATTTGTATTATAGTCATTGTACTCGATTCAAAATTAACCCTTTCTGCACGATTTGACCATAAAAGTCGCTTTATCTTAAAGTATTACGTTTAAATTTGATTTAAACTACAATCTGAATTATATAAAGTATACAGGGTGTCCCAAAAGTCGAGGGAAGAGCCGGAAATGGGGGGTAGCTGAGACGATTCTGAACAACAATTTCCTTTGCAAAAATGTCGGATGGGGCTTCGTTAAGGAGATATTAAGCGAAAACCCCGACCAATCAGAGCGCGCGTAGACCGTTGGAGCGGCCGCGGTAGCGAAGGCTACGCGCTAGGCAGCCGCGCCCAATGTCCTTCGATGCACGTCGAGTCACTTGTTCGCGTACAAGCGCGGCCGTCAGCGCGTAGCCTTCGCTACCGCGGCCGCTCCAACGGTCTACGCGCGCTCTGATTGGTCGGGGTTTTCCCTTAATATCTCCTTAACGAAGCCCCGTCCGACATTTTTGCAAAGGAAATTGTTGTTCAGAATCGTTTCAGCTACCCCCCCTTTCCGGCTCCTCCCCCGACTTTTGGGGCACCCTGTATATTACATTTCATGTTGAATCACTATACGGTGTTTCAATTCATTGCGTATTATTCCGCTTATGTTACGTCCATTTGCTTATGTTTTACCGATCGCTTTCTTATGCTTCATCTTCCTCTTCGTTAACGAGATTCGCGTACGTCTTGGCGCGCGACGCGGCGCCGACAATGTTTAGCGTCAAGGACGCAAGGTCGAGACTAGTGAGGACACCGATTAAAAGTGTGGTACGCAAGGATCGACGACGATGTTAACGTCAATATTTTTATTTTTAAGATCGTCGAGTATTACACTCACTGTCCCCGACACCAGAGTTAAAAATTAACTCTTGTTGTTGCGTCTCGTTCTGCAACACTTACATACAGTGCTCCACGAAAGTGTTTGTACATGATGGCGAAATTAACTTTATTTTATTGATATTTCGATAACACTAAAGAAAATGTAATTATATGTAATTAAAGTAGAGTTCTTGATCTTTAAAGTGGGATAGGTACGTATCGAATAAAGACGTTATTCTTTTAAAGACGAATTTCTTTTAAAATTACTTGTTTTTTTTAAAAAAAAAATGCTACTCTTCCTTTTGTTATTGTGTATTATTGAATGTCCCTTCCCCTTTCATGGGCATCCCTCTTCTATGAAAAATGTATTTTTACACAAGAAACAAAATCTCAGAAACATAAGCTTTCGCTTATTCGATTTCTTATACAAACATCAGAAATTAAAGAAAAAGTTGTCCGTCGATTTTTTTTAAAATTGAATAAATCACGCGATGGAACTTCAATCTCCGAGTTAGGCGATAAGACTGATTTGTGTACGATTACGTACTGATTATTGCGTCTAAAAATTCTCCTATTTTCGGCACGAATATATTTGTTTAAACCGATTATCGTATAGAATGTACACTACAAAAATTGTATGCAAAGTACATTTTACAGTGACGAACAGATAAGAATGCATAAATGCTGTTCGCAATTCGTAGAACTCGTTCGTTGCAATAAAAGCAAAGTCTTTAAAAGCAATTGAAGATAACTGTGTACTTTAAGATACATGTTAATTAAATATTCACGTGAGTTAGGTTGCAAAACACCAGTTCGTTGAGACACCCTTTCACTTTGCTTTCTCTACACGTGTATTTCAATTCGCACATTTCGTTCACCTAATCCGGTAAATAGTGTCGTTTAATAAATCAAAAAAATTATTCAACGAAATAAATATTTTCATATAAATATGAACATAGGAGATAGAATCCATAAGAATAATACCAGTTGGCTCTGGATTCTAATGTATATTACAATAAGAAACTATGGTTTTGGAAAGACAACCTGATTATGGTCGTTTGCGTCTTTTATCGACGGTCAGGCGTGTGTAATCTCTCCAGAAGCGAATTCTTCTTTTTTAAATAAACAATTATCCAATCTGCTGACGTATGACTATTCAATCTTGTGACCATATTGTCCCGTTATATCAGTGGGAAATATAATTATGAGTATTTATTCGCAATTTTTCTTTCGTTACTTTCGACAAACTTGCACAAATAAATTACTGCTTCATCATTTATTACAAGTACAGTGGACGTAGAATGTATTCGTACACCGATCAATTTCCCAAAAAACTTTTTTGTGAAATTGTAGTTTATTCACTTCTTTTTTATAATCAATGATATTTTACATATTCTCGGAAGTCTCTAAGATAGATATAGTCCAAACAACATTTACTAGTTAATATAATTTGTGAAATTAACAAAAACTAACTCTTCTTAACTTCTTTTTTTATAATCAATGATATTTTATATATTCTCAGAGGTCTCTAAGATAGATGTAGTTCAAACAACATTTACTAGTTAATATAATTTGTGAAATTAACAGAAAAATGCGAAAAGTGGGTAAAAGTATAGAAGCAATAAGTATTTGTACCAATAAGTATTTGTAACCATTTACAGTAGAGTTTGTAACGTAAACGCATTAGTTTATTGCTCCGGACGAATTAGAAAACATCATATTTCCAGTAAAGTAATTTTGAACAGTTGTGCGAATACTTATTGCTTCAATATTTCTATCGATTCATTGCTTTTTTCTTGTTAATTTCGCAACTTACATAAATAGCTATTTTTCTTTTGTAATCTATCTATTCTAGAGATTTCCGAGAATATGTAGAACGTCATTGTTTATAAAAAAGAAGTTAATCAATTACAATTTAACACAGTTTTTTTTGTAAATTGCTAGGTGTACGAATATTTTCTACACCCACTGTAGGTACATCGATGTATCAATTATTATTTGTGCATGTGTTCCTGTTTAGCTAAATAATAATAACTATATTCATCACTATTGTGCAACTACCGTATATTATCATTGATAAAAATTACAATGAAATAGGGAGATTGTTTGATTAAACGTTCACTCTTGTCACGCAAAATAATGCAATAATTTCTTTTCTACAGAATCTTGTTCGTTGAATTTTCGATCGGCCACGTTATGCAATGGAACGTTAACAACTAAACAAACAATCGGTTCAAACGATTCGATCTAATGTGCTGCTATCGATGCATATACGCAAACCTCGAAGCGCGTTCAGACTCCTGATTGGTTGTATTTGCGTAACAAATCACATTCCGAAGAGGTTGAACCTAACGAATTATCACACTTGCCTTTGATTATTATTATTCTCCTCTATCCGATACTAATTTTTATTGATCTATTATGGCAATAAATGTAATAGATATAAAATTACTATTCATTTGTTTATTCTAATAATAAACGAAATAAAGGTTACAACGATATTTCGACTATTCAATAATTGAAAACGTTTACGTTAAAACCAGTCGTTTCCATTTTTGAGTCATTTCTAAACCAGATATCTATTCTGCTAATTAAAAAAGACACAACGAACTTTTTGCTTCCTGCAACATCTTGCAACAATTTTGCAAATAATGGATCTGTGGAAGATAATAGATCCTTCAAAGAAGTGTATTTCGTTTCTGAATGTATCCGCAGATTACGTGTTCTACCGATGAGGTCAGCATGTTCTACCGCATAGGAAAATAAATAGTCAAGGTTTAAACAATGGAAACAATCAGACTTTGCATCTTAATTCAGGACCTGTTCCCAACTGGTCTACATTTTCCAGTATGTTTTAGAGTTTCAATTTTACATTGTATTGCTATTTTTTTTTTAACTCGTTGCGCGTAGTTATAGTTAACTTATAGCCCTGAGAGTGTTCATTAACAAATATAATTAGGTTGTCCCGAAAGTTTCTTTCGCGAATTGCACTCAATTATTTTATATGCTCGTGTTTATATAAATAAACAATCTAATTTCATAGATATTCATGTTGTGACAGTAACGAAGCAAAATGAATCGTGCACAATTCAGTGATGTAACATAAAACATAAACTATCGTGCATGTATTATTTATTAATAAAGCGAAAGAAACTTTTCGGACAACCTAATATTTAAGTTACAATCATAAAATTGAATTATGCCAATGGTATGAATTCCTCCGCATGATCCTTCGTACGTATCGCGATCGAAAGAAAAGCTACAAAATGCGAATTAAAAACAAAGATTAGATTGGCTTTCACACGTGTTACAATAAGTCACGACTTTCATGGTAGTATTTTCGAATTTTTTGAGCTTCTTCTTCTTCTTCTTCTTCTTCTCAGCGATACATATCGATAACGCGTCGAGCGCGTTATCTACTGTTTATACTTTGCATGGCCGATCAAATGATCATTTTCAAACTTTTTTATATAGTTCTTACTTACAGTATATCAATCATACTGTTTCATGTATTATTCAATTCAGTATCAGCGTGGAATATTTTAGCGTTTAATTAAAAAAAAGTGTCTTCAAGACCATTTTACCGATGGCAGCAGAAACAAGTGCTAACGAAAATGTAGATGGGTGGTTTAGTATTCATTTCTAATAAGTGTATCAAATTCAGCATCGTGTCCAACGTGTTGAAGTGACTACGAACGGCCAATTAAAAATAATCAAATGGATAAACATAGACGAGTATTCCTCTGAATAATTTCTTAACGCGTAATCACAGAGCTCGCGTCGAGTCACTTGATGCGCTCGAGAGAAAATTGCGGTGGCGTTCCGAGGCCCGTGTCTCGTTCGAGTTCTCTGGCGTTTGCCGCGATGCTTGCCAAATAACGTCCGTTGAAAAACTACGCAACGAGCTGGGATGCACGTTCGCTCGCCTCGACAGCTTCCTGCTGGCGCTCAGGAAACGGCTCGAGTCCGCAACAGAGCTAGGAATCGTATCACCATCGATCCCAACCGGCAATTCCTTCCAAATGATTATCAATTATCTGGGATCGAGCGTACGACCCCGACGTTACGTCAATCCGCACGCAGAGACTTGGTTACCGTCACACTTGGGCGCAATTTATTCGAAACGTACACTTTTTCTCTAATTTACGACTCGTGCAACGAAGCAGGGGAACAAAATCTATGGTGTGTCTGTATTAGTTTAGGCGTCTGGCCACCCCGAGCGCTCGTCAGATGGGTACCATTCTTCGAAAATTCATAAATGCGAAAGTATAGAAAACGATATTTTTATGTTTTGACACATACTCAAAAAACGGTGTAACGAACACGTGAAAAATTTTTTGAGATAACAATAAAAAAAAAAATGGCGACAGTTCGAAAATTTTGACGAAGGCCTTCGACGCGAAACGCGCGTGGGCTGTACCGTCATTATATTCTTTAGGTTGCATGTGAAAAAGAAAAAAAGAAAATATTAGTTTGTTTCTGGAGTTTAGCGCAAGAGAGTAGCAATTGGATTTTTTTTTTTACCATTAAAAAAATTATGGTGAGTCGAAGAAATTTTCTTTTTTATTTTTCACCGAAATTTCGCGAGAAATATTGTCAATAAAATAAAATAAAAAAAAAAAAAAAAACTAATCAAGTAATCGCAAAAATCCATTGCTACTCTTCGGATAATCTATCTAAAAGTAGCGTGTAGAAATTTCAGAGCAATCGGACCGATAGTTTACGAGATTTACGTTGTACCATTTCGAAAAATGTAGGTTCGAAATGATCCCAAAAGAAAGTAAACGTGCGGTCCGATTGCTCTGAAATTTCAACACGCTGCTTTTAGATACATTATCTGAAGAATAGCAATGGATTTTTGCGATTACTTGATTAATTTTTTAATTAATTTTTTTTTTTAAGAATAGTACCCACCTGGCGAGCGCTCAGGGTGGCCGGACGCCTTAATTCAGAATTGAAATTCTTTCCATCGATCTTCGTTGATTCAATTTGTTGTGCGTTGAGCATTGCACATTATTTAAAGGGATCCACTAATCAAATTAAATGGCTGCAACCTCTCACAGGAATAAATTAATTCTTAAGAAAAAACTCACGAGCACTTGAGTAACCAAATTTTTTTCCAAATGATTCTTTCCTTTCGTTATTTGAGGAAAGAGGCGTTACGAGTAAATTTTGAAATAACAGTGTAATCGTTCACTCAATGAATAAATATAGATCTGCATATTAAAAAATATATTCGTGAATTGAAATTTTCCTTTTGGCCACAAAATGTACAAGCACATTTTGGAACAACAGCCTTTCCTGTACCTTGTATATTCGCGATTTATATAAATCATTATCACATCGTGTCTTTGAAGTTAAAAATACGTATGACATGATAAAGTATCAATGAAATATGTTTGCTATAGTGATTTCATTATTTCAAATACAGACATATTATTTTCAAAGACGTTTCACGAAGTGAGGATAACGTAATTGTATCTCATAAATGAAGTAACCGTGAAATAAAATAGCTTGTGATATAAATACTATTCCAAGCAGCACGTTATCTTATATCATTGTCATTTCAATGTTATAGTAAAAATGTCTTTCTGTATTTAATGAAATAATTTTAATAATCGTATCCCTCTATTTTTTGATAATTTTTACGCCATTAAGACGATGAAACGATAATAATAGTTAAAAAGAAAGAAATTATTGTATTAAACGAAATAGTTGAAACGCTATTTAACATTATTATCAGAAATGCTCAGGTTGATTTCTCAGCATACTCGGAACGAAACTTTCGCAGCGCACCGTTTCCCTTCGCCTGTTTGCTAAGTAAACATTGTAAGTAACAATTACATAGGCTAACATGTACGAAAGAAAGATAACAAAGTTTAACAAAGAATTCACGATAAGTGTTAATGCTCACGGTATTCAATAAAATGTTTTCGAACAAATTATTCTGATCATGGTTTAACGGATAAAACGATGTATGACGGGAAAATACGTGAAAAGAGTAAAGTACAAGTTATTGTTTATAAAAATAAACGAGTGGGAGGAATCTATAGTATTGTTTATACAGTCATCCGAATAAAAGTATTTTGAGACGAGGTAATTGATGATCATAATAATTATTTTCATTATAATCATTAATATTAATTATTACTATAGATCACTTTACATCGAAATATTTCTATTACTTCTATTAAGGAGACTGCACATTTGTGCATAACTTATGCATGAAAATGATATTAAACAAAATATATGTAAATAAGTGCATGGAGAAGACAAAACACCCAAGTTTGCCATATATTTGATACTCCTTCACGTTTCGAAATATTCAATTGTTGGATTGAGGTGCGGTAACGATAGTTTAATTTAGATTTGGATAAATATTACTACTATTGTCGTAACGTCTTTATG
The DNA here is from genome assembly GCF_026225885.1 of Hylaeus anthracinus. Taxonomy (NCBI): domain Eukaryota; kingdom Metazoa; phylum Arthropoda; class Insecta; order Hymenoptera; family Colletidae; genus Hylaeus; species Hylaeus anthracinus. The sequence goes on along the minus strand of NW_026534333.1, from coordinate 11,425,483 downwards.
CTGCAAATAAAGGATGTATACATACGTACCGAATAGAACAATGTTGCGTAACGGCGAGACACAGAAAAGGCTGCTTCGAATTAAACCTTAAATATTTCGAGCACGCAAACAATCTACGCAGAAGCAATATTTACAAACGAGCACATTCCCACAGATGAGATAGTTCACGATTTTATTATTTTTTAATACACACAAACCAAAGCAATTTTTATCTGTACATCGACATTGACAAATATCCTGCCTCACTTGAATAATGTATATTTTTTTATTTCTAAAAAGTGTTTTAATCAGAATACGTGTCAATATCATAGGGATATCTTTTATGGTAAATATCCTTCAAGAGGTTAAACTAGATGTACAGTGGGTGTAGAATGTATTCGTACACCTATCAATTTCCCAAAAAACTTTTCTGTGAAATTGTAGTTTATTAACTTCTTTTCTTATAATCAATGATATTTTATACAGGGTGTCCCAAAACTCGGAGAGCAGCCGGAAATGGGGGGTAGCTGAGACGATTCTGAACAACAATTTCCTTTGCAAAAATGTCGGATGGGGCTTCGTTAAGGAGATATTAAGCGAAAACCCCGACCAATCAGAGCGCGCGTAGACCGTTGGAGCGGCCGCGGTAGCGTAGGCTACGTGCTGGCGGCCGCGCTTGCACGCGAACAAGTGACTCGACGTGCATCGAAGCATCGACCTAGCGCGTAGCCTTCGCTACCGCGGCCGCTCCAACGGTCTACGCGCGCTCTGATTGGTCGGGGTTTTCTCTTAATATCTCCTTAACGAAACCCCATCCGACATTTTTGCAAAGGAAATTGTTGTTCAGAATCGTCTCAGCTACCTCCCATTTCCGGCTCCTCCCCGAGTTTTGGGACACCCTGTATATTCTCGGAAGTCTCTAAGATAGATATAGTCCAAACGACATTTACTAGTTGATATAATTTGTGAAATAAACAAAAGAATGCGAAAAGTGGGTAAAAGTATAGAAGCAGTAAGCCTTTGAATAATTCTTATGACTGGACTGCGGATCTTTATGCAAAATAAAATCTTCGCGAACATGCCTAGAATAATTTAACCTCAATAGAAATTTATTTTATTCTGCAAATATTGTAACCTGAACTTTACTTTCAATCTTTTTTATATTCTTGCATACTGTTTGCATTTTGTAGTTTCTTGCACATTCAAATTTTCTATAAATGCAAATGTAGAATTTGTAACGTAAACACATTAGTTTATCGCCCCGTACGAATTAGAAAACATCAAGTTTCCAGTAAAGTATATTTAAAAAAAGCTGCAGTTATTTCGAATAACTAATAATTTAGTTAATTTAATGCTTAGAAGAAATGCAATAATTATAAAATCAAAAAGAAATCCCATGAAGAAAGCATCATATACTTGTAAATTAATGTAAATTTCTTTTTTTTTAATAAAGTTTTAAATATTAAACAGTTGTGCGAATACTTATTGCTTTAACATTTCTATCGATTTTTGTACTCTATCTATTTTAGAAATTTCCGAGAATATGTAGAATGTCATTGTTTATAAAAAAATATGTTAATAAATTACGATTTTACATAGGTTTTTTGGAAATTGATCGGTGTACGAGTACTTTCTACACCCACTGTATAACATAACCTAAAATCGTCGCACGTTTCAATGCTTGACGATCAGCTGTCACGGGGAGAAAAGAATCATGATCGAACGGAGCGACGACCGCGACAACGTTTCCACCCAATTGGATAATAAACGGTGATCTATTTTTGACGCACTTTCAATGAAGTCGTACTCGCACATTGCAGAGTGTGCGATACCCGATATTAGATTCCAAGTGGTGACGATGACAATTGCCCAAGGGATTGCGTATACGACTAAATAAAACTGACATCTGCGAATTAAACGAGAATCGACTTCGTTTTCCAGAAGCGTAAACGCACGCACGTGTCATAATTTTTCAAACGTGTGTCTTACGTAGTATAGCGAGAAGAGTAAACGATACGCGCTTTGCACGTTAATTTATCATGGCGTCCGTTCGCAGCTAACGCAGACGGTGCCGACCGTATCGCTGGAAGCAAACATAACTCGAGCGTTAATCGTAAAATTTTCCAATCGGCGAGAAATCAAACGATTAGGGACTGGCGACATTTTGATCTAGATAAACGTAAATGTAATATTTATAAAATTATTATTTATTAATTGATTAATTGGCGTTTCATTAGTCGTCAACCTCTTTAACGCTCCATCGATTGATAGCGATTGGGGATATGATTAAATTCAATAATAATTTTTATTTTGACAACATTAGTGTTATTCAATCTTTAATCGTTGTTTGATTAATATTGATTTTTTTAAATTCAATTAATGGTATTCTCGCCAAGAATGATTAAATTTGTTCTTTTCAAACCTCAAGTTGCGCTTAATAGCGCAAGGGACTAGTCACTATCATATTGCTCATCAACACGGTTTGCAAAATACTCATGCCAACTTGTTATTTACCTTAGAATTGCTTCATTTATGCAAATAATTGTCTGACATTGATTGCCACGCTAAATAAGTGTTATAGATTAACAATTATTTGGTATGTCAATCAAAGTCAGACAATTATTCGCTCGAGTATTTATGGCTGCTTTCCTTGTTTTTAAATTATTCCATATCATCGAGCTTCACACGAAACACCTTGCTCTTCTTTGTATCGACGATAATAATTCGATGTATCAACAAGGATGTTATACAAAATTATGGGTACCTGAAAAAGACCCTTCTACATAGGTCGCAAACTAGAGTTTCTAAATAAACTATACTTTCTATCTATTTCTATCTCGATCGACCAAATCACTGGTCTTAACCACACTTTTTTTAATTAAGGGGGTATTATCGTCTACAAGTTTGTTTTTTCAGTCATTTTTAGGAACTAATTTTGCGAAAACTATCAAACCTACAGTACCACAGTTTTTTTTATACATAATAAAACACGTTTCAACTAACAACACAAATTTTTATGAAATACTTCATTGAAATCTATACAAGTTATGCGCTGTTATGCAGGCTGTGGCGGTTCTAGTCGTCTGAGACAGAAAAACGAATTTCTTTTTCAATCTATACGAATGTAGTTATCGTCTGAACTAGAATTAAGTAAGTACTAAATTTTCTATCGGAATCGCAGCTGTTTGAAAATTAAAGTTTAATTTTGCTGAAAAATTATCAACTAAAATATGAGAACAGGGCTAAAATATTCAAGCTATCGGTATAATTTTCGTTCAGACCATAGTCAGAAGTCAGTCGGTCTAATAATTTTTGAGAAAAACGTACGCCCGACTTGAAAAATGTCGTTTCGAGAAAAACTCGTTTAAAGTTTGCTATACATTTAGCACTAATACTAGTGAACAGCCTTTAAGTCTCTGTAACTATGAGAGCTCTACGAATTTCAAATTAATATTTTAGGGGCACTTTTTCCAAACCCCAAATGATAAGAAAATGCAAAAAAAGAAATCGAATTTTTGAAGTTTCTAGACGATAATACCCCCTTAATCTTACATTAGTTACTATATTGAATTCAGTGATATTACGAAAGAATTGTATAATAATTTTTATATTGTGCATAAGGCCTGTACACAAGTTTGAAAACGGTCATTTTACCAGTCGTTGTAGACTTTCAATTAGCATTAATTGGTACACACTGGTTCTATTCGTCATGAAGTATTCAAATAAAAAGTGTGTCCATTTCTGGCGTTCGGTTCTGCGAAGAAACCAAATGCCGACTCAACGAAATTCGAGACGGATCGCCGACCTAGCACTTCTGTCCGCGGTCGAAACCAAGGTCAAGTTGCGAAGCGGTCTGCTTCCTCCTTCAAATATTATTCATCGTGACAAGTTATTATGTTTATTAAACGTCTTCGTTACGTGTAGAAAGTGTTCGTATCGAACATACATATTTCTAAAATGACACTTTTTAAATAACGTGAAATACTCCTCTATTCACCCGTTAACCGTGATTGTGAAAATCTAATTCATAAAGACAGGCCATTAAAAGTCTGGTGATATCTCGAGATTATTTTAGAAAATCTCATACTGTTAGGCAACATTTAGTACGAATACATCACTTGAAAGCATATCTTTTTTTTTATTGGAACTCGATTATTATACATTTGACGTTTCAAACAAATTAATACTAGCTTCTCTAAAAGTGACACGTTGTTAGTTATGGCCTGTATTTTAGTGAACGGGTTGTCAGGAATGACGTTTGATCATTCTCGTCTCAGTGTCTGAAATAATTTCTTAGTCTGCGTTTAAAACCTAAGCTTAAAGTTATCCTGTACGATACTTAAACATGAGACGTGCAAATAATCTAACAGACAAGATAAACAAAGGAAACAGCTCGAACAGCGAGAGGAAGAGTTACACAAAGATGGCGGATAACTCAGTTTATCAGACAAACACGTGAACAACACTGGAGGAAACGTCGAAACCCTAAGTATGTTATTAATAATTTCTGCACGATAAGCGGGATAACGATGAGACTTATTAACAGTATCGATGCCAAACTTTATTTCCGTAGCGTAACGTGCCGTCACGCTGTGATTATTTTGTACCTAACACTTACGTTGTCGCTAGGTATGTTGGAACGAATCGTTCAGAATGATATGCTGCTGAATGAAGGAGAAAGATCTCAGAGATCGTATTTAAAGATCTGATCTTGTTAAGTAGTAATGTTTATACCCAAGCTTCGTGTTCAGTCGTATAAAAAAGAAAAATCTAGATCGAAATGTCCTGAACCATTTTTCGATCCGAATTTTCCTTTATCTGTAATGAATATCTTAAAGTTGGCCAATCAGCGCGCGCCTATAGCGAAAGGGGAGGGAATCTGCTGGTCTCACCCCGCCCAAGTTCTCAGTCTCACGTCCTTTTCGTTGTACAGGGTGTCCCAAAAATGTTGTAACACATTGAAAGAGATGGTTCGGGAGGTGATTTGAAACAACTTTTTCCTTAGCGAAAATGTTGTCCGAGGCTTCGTTAAGGAGATATTAACAGAAAATCCCGACCAATCAGAGCGCGTGTATACCGCTGGAGCGCCCGCAGTAGGCGTGACTACGCGCTAGGCGGCCGCGCTCATACGTGAACGCTCCACCGGTATCCACGCGCTCTGATTGGTCGACGTTTTCCGCTAATATCTTCTCAACGAAGCCTCGGACAACATTTTCGCTAAGGAAAAAGTTGTTTCAAATCACCTCCCGAACCACCCCTTTCAAGGTGTTACAATATTTTTGGGACACCCTGTATACGCGTGCCGATTTGCAAACATTAAAAAATTCATAAGAAATAAAGAGAAGCTTGTATCGAAAAATGGTTCAGGATTTTTCAACTTGAATTTTCCTCTTCTATTCGATTATGCGTTATGAATGCGATCAGTCTGTTGTACGAACATGCGTATTTATGTATACTTACAATTCGAACCGTTTTTCGGTGGCAAACACGTGCCCGAACTTTGAACGTTCCCGCAGCTTTCTTCCAAAACGGTGACTAATGGTTCATAAACTGCTAACTGCAATCGGCAAAGAGCAAATCCCTGGACAAGGGGTTAAGAAGTCACGGTATTCAATTAAGCTCGTTTAACTCATTGTACTGATTCGAGTCTGCTCGCGTTGTTAATCGACGGAATTGACATACCAATAGTCGGATATCTGTGTAGAACAATGACGAGCGAAATTCTAAACAAGATGAAAATTTCGAGTTAAAAATAAGAGAAGAACAGGTGTTTCAATTGGCAAATTTTAAACACTCGTGAAATACTTTGGAAAAAATTTCGAATAAACATTTTTACTTAAACTAGAATTATGAACAGTTGAATGTAAATGCACAAAATTAATTTCTATAATTAATAAATAGATTAAATTAAATATAATTGAATCAATAAAAGCTGGATAATAGATAGCTTCTTCGAGTAAATAAGTATTATAAAGGTATTTCTATTCGTCATCAGTATTTCGAATAAAATTTTGCATGCCTGCTTGTAGAGTGGAATAGTGTCAATGATTCGTAGTCGCGTCGAACTCTCGAGGAATAGGAAATTCTGGAACGCGGTTCGCATGCGTTGCTAATTTCTGCGCCACGACTATCTTGCTTTGCAACATTTCGAAAACTGAATACATCCTAGCGATGCTGTTTTCTCGTTTAAAATCAGCAATGATTGTATCATTCCCTCTACAATATTAGAATTAATCCCACTGTGTTTTTAATCCTTGCCAAATTCTCCAAATAGAATGAACATTACCGTGGTCGAATAAACAATCATCTACTCATTGACAAACAAAATGTTAAATTTATTTATAAACGTTTTCAACCTATTATTACTGTGGCTTGTACTCTTGTCCTGCCAAGTCATACAGTAAGTTACACTTCAATTTTCTTTTGTACTTTATACAAAAATTCTACTTCAAAAAATAAGTTGTTTAACAATCGTAAAAATTAATAAGCAATTGATTTTATGGATTCCACAAGAGAAAATACAATTCCCTTTACTCAAATAATGAAATTATGTACACAACGTTTATCTTTCGATAAGTATTTTTAAATTCAACGTTTTTATCTCATTAATTATCGATGAGCATTTTTGTGTTATCCGATGATGACCGATAATAGTTCGAAAACGTTCGTAAATAAATTTGACATCACGTTCTGCCAATGAATAAATCAAAGTCAATCTTCGTTCGATCTTCAAAATTTCGCTCTATTGTAACGCATACATTTTCTTCTATATTATTATACCTTACTCTGCGTAACGTCTTTATTGCACAAAGTTACATAAACCACGAGTCATCAATTACACAATAATGTGTCTCGCACGTTATCAGTACCATTTCCATGTATCTGATATTCCGTTGGGCAATTATAAAATATAATAAAGTACGCGAAGAGATGAATTCCCCGTTTCTAAACCTAATCTCAGAAATATACACGAATAATGACTACGTATTAGCGTAAATATGTATTAGGTTGTCCGAAAAGTTTCTCTCGCTTTATCAATAAGTAATACATGCACAATATTTTATGTTTTATGTTACATTACTGAATTGTGCACGATTCACTTTGCTCCATTACTGTTACAGCAAGAATATCTATGAAATTAGATTGTCTATTTATATAAACACGACCATATCAAATAATTGAGTGCAACTCGCGAAAGAAACTTTTGGGACAACCAAATAATAGTATTAATTATGATAACAATTAAATAAAATGTAGAATTATAAGTATGAAAAATATAAAGTAGAACAATTAGGACCAGTGGCCAAGAATGAATGCAAAATAAACACGTTGTTAATAACGGTAATAATATTATTGCTATTCCTTCTGTATTAGAACAAAAAAAATATTTCAATGCCGAATAACGTAGATTACAAAAAGAAGTATCTCCTAACCAGCTGCAATCACATTCATTATCGGTAATAACATCTGTGAACACCTTATAAATTCTGCTTACATTTTTAAACGTAAATCGGGCGAACTGGCCTCAAACTAGTAGTAATAGTATGTTCCTCATTACCAGGCACAAATAAAAATATAAAAAAACAGAGGAAAAGATAAGACTGAGCTTGCCCTGTTTATCAACTGTACCTATAATCCATACTATTGCAGTAACCTCCCCTAAAGATTGTACAATACAATAATTCTACTGTAAATTTATTCAAACGAAGAAACAAAAACTTATTGAGTTAAGGGGGTATTATCGTCTAGAAACTTTAAAAATTCGATTTTTCTTTTTTGCATTTTCTTATCATTTGGGCTTTCGAGAAAGTGCCTCTAAAATATTAATTTGAAATTACCAGTATTAGTTCCAAATTGTATAGCAAACTTTACACGCGTTTTTCTCGAAACGACATTTTTTCAAGTCGGGCGCACGTTTTTCTCAAAAACTATTGGACCGACCGACTTCTGGTTTTACACGCATTTCGAGGGCACCGTCGCCTATGGTCTGATCTAGAATTATACCGATAGTTTGAATATTTTAGCCCTGCTCTCATACTTTAGTTGACAATTTTCCAGAAAAATTGAACTTTAATTTTCAAACAGCTGCGATTCCGATAAAAAATGTAGTACTTGCTTAATTCTAGTTCAGACGATAACTACATTCGTATAGATTGAAAAAGAAATTTGTTTTTCTGTCTCAGACGTCTAGAACCGCCACAACCTGCATAACAGCGCATAACTTGTATAGATTTCAATGAAGTATTTCATAAAAATTTCTCTTTTTATTTGAAACGTGTTTTATTATGCAAAAAAAAAACCCCTGGTACTGTAGGCTTGATAGTTTTCGCGAAATTAATTCCTAAAAATTACTGTAAAAACAAACTTCTAGACGATAATACCCCCTTAAAGGTGCGCAGATCCGACGGATTTATAACACCTAAATTGTGAAAAAAAAAAAAGAAAAAAAAAATTTATAGTACAGTTGCACGAGGTCTAAGGCACCGCTTACTTTGTCGCCACCGCACGCGCCAGTGCGTTCATAATTCGCGAACAGCTCGCGCGCGATAGCGGAGATTTCAATGTGTGGGTCAAGTTCGAGGTTGGTTCGATGCTTTCGTATCGAAGCCGTCGCTAGTGGAGGGCTGTAGGCGCGCAAGCAACCTCGAGGCTCGTTGGCATAGTGTGCGTCTATGTCGTCGAGCGTCGCCGCCGAGCAGCTGAGGAGCAGCAGACGAGCACGTGGTCGTCCGGTGGAAATAGCTTAACTGTGCCATGCTACAGCAACGTTAACGACTCGTCACCGTAAAACACACAGAACGAACCGAGAGAAAAGTAGCGAGGGCGAGAAGTGGGCGAGAGAAGGATAGAGGAATCGTTCAAACATCGAGCGAAACGAGGATCGGCGATTCGAGGAAGGAGGAATACATTAAGTTCGCGCACGCGACACGTGAAATGATCGTTGATCGCTTGATAGCTACTTACGCGCTCGTGACTCATTGTCAGAGATGGGCAAAGTCTCGAATACGAAATTTCAATTTTATTTTTCAAGTTATTCGACTCGGGTTAATCGTGAAATTAATGTACCTCGAATGAATATTTGATGTATAAATTAATTCTGTTTATAAATTAATCGCGTTTATATTCCATCATCTATAATTTCTAGTTTATGCAGAAATATTTACCCATCATTTTGTTTCGTTAGAGTACCAACATTCTAGGTCAACCTAATCTGCATTGTAATGAATTTAGACACATAACCTGAGTCTCAACCGGATAGACATTAGAGTTTATTTACAGTGGGCGTAGAAAGTATTCGTACACCGATCAATTTCCCCAAAAAAGTATGTAAAATTGTAATTTATTAACTTATTTTTTTTATAAACAATGACATTCTACATATTCTCGGAAATCTCTAGAATAGATAGATTACAAAAAAAAAAATAGTTATTTATGTAAGTTACGAAATTAACAAGTAGAAAACTATTAATCGATAGAAATGTTGAAGCAATAAGTATTCGGACAACTGTTTAAAAGTACTTTACTGGAATATGATGTTTTCTAATTCGTACGGAGCAATAAACTAATGTGTGTACGTTACAAACTCTACTGTAAATGGTTCGTCATAAGAATCGTACAAATACTTATTGCTTCTATACTTTTACCCACTTTTCGCATTTTTTTGTTAATTTCACGAATTCTATTAACCAGTAAATGTTGTTTGGACTATATCTATCTTAGAGACCTCTGAGAATATATAAAATATCATTGTTTATAAAAAAAGAAGTTAAGAAGAGTTAGTTTTTGTTAATTTCACAAATTATATTAACTAGTAAATGTTGTTTGGACTGTATCTATCTTAGAGACTTCCGAGAATATATAAAATATCATTGATTATAAGAAAAGAAGTTAATAAACTACAATTTCACAGAAAAGTTTTTTGGGAAATTGATCGGTGTACGAATACATTTTACACCCACTGTATACATATATACGAAGTTCAGTGGCTATAAAATGTTGCTTATTCTTTTTTTTAACGGGTTATAAGTATAACAAGTAGGTATAATAATTGTAGAAAAATAGTAGTGAGCAAAATATTACGCTGTATGTAATGTCCATCAAATTGAGACTTAGATTATGTGCATAGATACATTGGTTCTACATGGAAACTTCAAATAACAGATAGAACGTTTATGAATGTATAAATCGAACAAATATCGCGAAGTCGCTGTACACGTTGGACACATACACGAATTGGGCAATGGTTACTCTGCGATTAATTTTATAATCACTGCACACAATTATCAGACTAATCTACTTTATCAGTTTATCGTTATACTTAAAGAGGGATTTCTATTTTAAACAGAATCGGCGCTATAACAGAAAACAGCTTATTGCATAAAAATTTTTTAAATATTATATTAGTATTTAAATCCATAATTATCCATTATAAAATATTTCATAATTAATTCTGAATCACAAACTACATTGCCGTACCTTAAAGGTAAACTATGTTAAGTCCTTCAATTAATTTTCTAATTTAATTATGTATTATCTCGAGAATAAATTTCTAGAATTTCAACTCAGAACAATTTGCCCCTCCGATTTTGGAATTTGCGATGGTCTATCACTAATTCATAATCTTCCCGAACTGATCCAGTTTGATTATTCATTAATTGTTCATACCAATTGCGCAATAATTATTATCACGGATTACATTTCGTCCGACGTTGCAGCATAGCGTCTGGCAATCGTTTGTCTCGCGATCGACTTGATTCGCGAGCGTGACGTCACGTGATACATCGGGAAATCTAGCGAGTGCCAAAGTCCGCCATGAAAAACGCCACTTTCGACGTCTTGTTAATTTCGCAACTTACATAAATAGCTATGTTTTTTGTGATCTATCTATTCTAAAGATGTCCGAGAATATGTAGAATATGTAGAATGTCATTAAATTTTTTTTTGGAAATAGATCGGTGTACGAATACTTTCTACACCCACTGTAAGTGCTATACTGCGTATCACAAATAATGCCATACAAGGCAAAAAGATGTGCGAATGTTACGATTTTTCGTGCAATCATTTGTAAAACTTCAATCATCTGCTTGAACGACAATCGTAAAGTTTGTAGAGTAATTGAATGCAACCTGACACACGACGCAACTGGTTGGATGACAGCATGACGCTGCATACGATTATTGTTGCAATCCAACATGTGATTCACCGTTCAATAAATCATTACGTTATGTCAAAGTTAGGCACATCTTATCCGAATAATGAAAAGGACAGAATTAATTTTCACACCCGATACAAACGAAAATATCGAATGGTCCACATCATTTTTTTTTGCATCGTACATCACTGGAATTTCTCTACTTGTATCTGTTATTAGTACTTGTGTATCAATGTTTACGAGAAAATTCGGTGTGCTCGAAACGACACACGAATGACAACAGAACGAGTTTTTCCCC
>NW_026534333.1:11403988-11409054 GCF_026225885.1 Hylaeus anthracinus | reverse complement strand
CTACGTTTCACATATTGATCCTTCTCAGCATGTGCAAATAACGCGTTTTTTTTTTTTATTTCGAGTAAGTTAGGCGTACGCGAATTTTCAATTATTATTTTCAATTATTATTTTCCTTTCTTGTTATCTGGTTGTTGACCGTCCTATATTTTTATAGTCAATATACAGCAGCCGTTTAAATGATTTATCGGGTAAGGTACACTATGAATTCTAAACAATATAACATCTTAAACAGACGAATGTGAATTATTGCCTTGCTTCTGTCTCATTTATTTACTTCTTGTTGCGTTTACTTCCTCCCTCTTCCGGCATCAACGCACCGCACCTGGCGAGACTGAGAGTTTCCGTACTTGGCCGAGACGCTTTGTTCGAAAATATCCGTCCGAAATTACGTAACGCGAAAAATTATCTGCAGGTAATATCGAGACGAACGCTACGCAACGTCAAACCTCGCTTACACCAGAGCTCTCCTATTTATCCCTGAACATGACTAAACAGTTCAACCATCTGAACCAAGCCAAAACGCTAAAATATTGTTCCATGTACCAAACATATTTTTTACTTACTAACGGCCCACTAACAACCAGAGGTAATCATCAACCCGGCTTCATCAATCCCTCAGAAATTCACAATGCGACTATCGTTGCGAAATCCTTTAAATTACTTATCATAGCGCTATGAAACACCTAGCCTGTTTGTAGATCGCGTAATCACCGCCTGTGATGTTAGCGATTGTCATCGAGGATCCGCAAAGTCGGAAAAAAAAATATACGACCGATCCGGAATCTTTCTTTGCTTTTATCGTCGCACCAGATTTCCCTGGTTCGATAGAAACCCGCAAGCAGCGAATGAGTCATCGTCGAGCTCGTTCGACGAACGACACACGTTTTGCAATGAAACCTCAAGGTCACATCATCAAGGGGAACCGTTAAAATTCGAAATTTATCGTTGTCACTGTTGCGTTATCCGTCGAGTGGGTTGCTGCGTCATCGATCGACGCGATAACTTCTAAAAATCGCTCCAGTATCGACCAACGACACGTGAGGACGCTGGAACGTGCTAGCGTTTTCGCATTAATCGCGCGTCGCCAAATCTCATACGAAAATAAAGATACGCGACGCGGTTATTAATAGAGCGCGAGATATTGCGTGCCAAAAATTCGCTGCATCGCGTAAGGAACGCGTTCAACCTATGTATGCATACGTTCCCCACGCATTCGACAATTTCTATCCTCGTTCCCCTGTTCTACACACGAATCCGAAGGACGGTGCCAGAGTTGTAGCAAGTTTCAATCTTGTACTGTTGGCAAGAGAGAAACGAGCGACTGGTGGCGCCATCTGTTTGAAACGCAACGAAATCCATGTACGATTAAGTATTGGCTACAAAAATTGACAGGAGATAAAAGTCTACCTATACTCAATTTCCTTTTCCTCAGAATGGCACCGATTTCGTTAAGTTTTAAATAGATTTTTATCTACGCGTTCTTAGAAATGTATATTTTCAAAAAATGTGAGAAAAATTTTGGAGTCAGAAGTTGACGTAGAGCGCGATACTATGGGCGTCATGAATTCTTCGGTTCGCGGAATAGTTAGTCAAGTTGCAGAGTAATTATTTGTTTAAAGCCATAAGAGGAATTTCTTAAGACAATCAAGAACCGTGACGAAGCAACGAATTTTTTGTATCATAAGCTCCTTGTTTGTTCCCATTATTCTGCAGAATGCTAATCGTTGCCGAATATATCTAGTCGGATCATCTTCTGTTAATCCTTACGGTTACGATTGCGTAATCCGTAATGAAATTTATTCGATCTTAGACGATTAATCGTGCCTATTGATTTAAGTATATAAAATGTGTTAGAACATGTTACGACAATAACAAGTGATTTTTTAGATGCATGTCCATAACACGTATGTGGTCAACTAACACGGTTCCTATCATATAAAATTGTACAGTGTATGTTAGTCAGTCATCTTTTATTTTTTTAGACGGAAATATTGTGATTGCATAAGAATTTACTTATAATCTTCAGTTCTTTCAGTTGTAGTTTTTAATTATGTAATTTCCTCGAATGACGTATATCGGAATCGGGGCGTGATGAGAAACGGAGGAAATGTCGGTAACTGTAGTTGATACTATCAGTAAACACTTTTTGATTGAAATTTGTCTGTATTTAAATATTATTTCAATACTTATGTACATGTGATATAGACTACAAATCAGGTTTCTTTATATTCTGTATAATATTTTTATTTTGATACAAGAATACTTCGAATATAGTATAAGGTTTTCAGTATCGACTAATGATCCTCTAGGTATCTACTAATTGATCGCGACACCTGGCGTCGAATGATGCAATCACTGACACTTTCTTTTCACTAATTGCAATTTATTACAAATCTTTATCATACTTTATACTATTCTTCGTGTATCAATAAAAACTCTCCCCTAAATATATAAATAAATAATTCTGCCCATCTCTGTAAAGAGCTTTCGACAAATAGTCGGTAAAGAAAAGTCCTGGCTGACCATCGCTCGTTTACCGACGCGGTTGCCTTTGCTACGCGGAAAAGTTCGCTTTTCGTCAGTTTCCAAATGAATTATTTTACGTCTTTTACGTGATTCAACTCGGCGACGTTCCCTCCCGGCACGACCTCAATCCTGGGCTTTGATGTCGTGCGTGTCAACAGGAAACACTCGAGCCCCTAAACGCATCATTCACTTTACAAAGTGGAAAATAACGTCCGTCGCGGGCGAGATACGCAACGAGACGTGCACGCAACCGTGCTGCTATCGTACGGCCGGAAACTCAACCGGAACACCAAATTTAAAGCAATTCACGTAAAATTAGTCCAGGTAAGACTTAAGTTTTCTTGCTAATTTTAACAAGCATTTATGTGCCCAACAAAGTGTTTATGAACAGAAGTGTTTATGAACAAAAGTGTTCATGAACAAAAGTGTTCATGAACAAAAGTGTTTGATCCAAGAAACGTCAGGTCTTGAAATAGATCTATAAACGTCTTTCATATGCAGGTGTCATCTCAGCAAGTAACACGAGGCACGTACTTATCCTATACTACAGGACTATATCTTATTTTAGAATATAAAACAGGGGTTGGGCACCCTACTTATTCAAAACTGGTCTTATACCGACTCATACGTGTCGAACAAAGATATAATGATCATCACTACCACCTTGCTGCGTCCTTGACGAGAGTTAAAATTATTAATGAGCCTTCTTGCTCCTGTGGCTACGACGAACAAAATATCAATCATATCTTATGGCAATGCTCCTTACTCGAATCTCAATGAATTTCTCTTATTTCTGATCCCTCCAAGCTTCAATTCTACCCCTCCCCCCCTCTCTCTCTCTCTCTTCTGAATCTCTCCTTTACAACCCTTCCAATAAAATTGGCTCCATCATTCGTAAATTTCTTCATTCATGTAACTTTAAGATTTAATTTTGCTCCAAACATGTCTTGTTCCGTAATCTAGTTCTATTTATACATACAAGTTCCTATAAGTAATAGCTGCATAAGTTTTCTTCTATGTAAACTTGGAGCTTAGCAATAAAAAAAAAAAAAAAAAAAAAAAAAAAGAAAAAAAAAGACGTAATGATCATTGTATCCGAGTGCAAGCACGAAGGGGTGTTCCGTGAGCGTTGGAGGGAACATGGTTCGTTCCATTTTTCAAACTTTCTTGTTAAACAAATCGTGTCAAGGAGTGCGCGGTTTTCACGACTTCCGAGAAGTCATCCGCGATACTATTTGCCACACGAGGTTACATAGACTTCGAAGGCGAAAGCAACAAGTGGTTTGTCGTGTTCTCGAAACTCGTGTCTGGTCGTTCGCTCGGACTACAAACAACGAAACGCGACTCACCTCGCTTTACTTCTTCGTACCTTCCCCCCTTCAAACCCTCTATCCCACCCCTCGGTGAAAGAAGTAACAGGCGACCGTAATTCAAGCAACGACGCGACCTGTATAAAGCGTTTTCCTTATTTAAGATCATCACGCGTTAAGCCCATTTTACGAGAAGCCTGTTTTCTTGCACGATTTCTTGTAGGCTGGACAGTTTGTCAGCTAACTCCATATAGAAGTCGACGTTATAGGATAATAATCGTCGAATTTCTGTGGAACCATTCAGAGTATCTGGAACTTGTATACAGGGTCCGCGTGATCTTTTGCGGGGCCTGAATTCGCATTCGAATCCTACACTTAAATTTTACAACAAGGAATTATTTATTTGCAAATGTTATATATTTTTTATAAGATGAATATTAAATAATAATACTTGGATGACTTTTGTCGCTCTTTCCAGTTTAATCGTCGCTACTAAAAAAATGTCTTGCATCTCAGCAAAAATTGCTTCCATTTGTTAATGGTATCATCAGTCTGTAAAAAGTTAATCAAAATCGGTGCCTTTCAATTCAGTAATTTTCGTAGACCGCGGGGTCTTTTAAAACGCGGGACCCTACTTGTATATATAGTCTTAATGATGTTTTACAAATGATTATACTTCGAACAGACCGAAATTTATCGCACTGGTCGATAGGATAACGATAATTGATCTAACGTTCCTAAACAAATATCTGAATGGTCGTGACCCTTACCTGCTAAGCAAGTTTAATAAGTAATAAGTAGCCTTAAATATTATCATTATTATTAAAATATAACTAATTTCAATTTTCATTATTAATTTTTCGATAATGAATTCTTGAGAAGAAGCGTGTCCGGTGTCGCGAATAATTGATATTTCTCGTAGTTAATGTTATCATTGTCATAGCGCTGACCCGTATTAAAAGCACGATGCGTTGGCGTCGATTATCGTCAACTACAACCAACGGCGTCTCGTGCAATTCGAGCGTCACGAAACGAGCTGGAATGCTCCGGGAGACACTCGAAACGTGTTCGATCTATCGAGACTTTCTACCTTCGCCGTGTTTTCGACGCCACCGTTGGTGTTGGAGCGAATCGACTACCTCATGCATATACAGGGTGTTTCGTTTAAAGCGGTATGGTTAAATACCTCATGAAAGGATGAAGTTGTCGAAATAATATTTTTATAGA
>NW_026534333.1:11372148-11403978 GCF_026225885.1 Hylaeus anthracinus | reverse complement strand
CAACCAGTCGATCTATAGATCTAGTTGCCACCGAATAGGCTGCAAACAATAACTGAAGAAGGAAAGATGCTCCATCCTTGTTTGCAGCCTAGTAGATGGCAACCAGACTTACAGATCGATCTCCATGTGATGTACAGATCTACAGATTACGAGTCCGACGCGATATTGTAAAACAACGGATTAACGCATTGATCGATGAAAATCCGCTGCCACGATACGGATCATTTGAGTACAGACACGCGTTGCGTCGCTGTTTCACAGAGGATCGTCGATCGTTCGCGATGTATCTAGTCTAGTTGATCGATTCGAAAAAAGTGACTGCAAGGCAGCCGGGCGCGCCCATGGAGTTACTTCCGGATCGAGTGATGCAACGAGTGTCTATAATTGCGGGACCACGTTTATTTCTTCGTCTAATGAGTTCGTAACACCTTCATACGTCGTAAATAAAACGTGGGAAAAGGAAAGGGGGAGAAATCAGACGAAAATAAAATACAGAAAGAAGTAAAATAAAATGGAAATTGAATATTGAAAGAGGAAATTCGAGCAAAACTAAAATTAGGAAAATGGAAAATGAGGCAGGAACAAAATGCTAGCAGAAGAAAGATAAAATGAAACTATGATAAAATAAACCATGAAAAGTTGAATTTACGGGGATCGACTTCGTGTTAACTCTGGGGGAACTATTTCTTGTCGTTCAAATATTGTAATCTTCTCCTAAGCATTATGTTAATTACTTTTTCTATACTTATACAGTGGGTGTAGAAAGTACTCGTACATCGATCAATTTCCAAAAAAAAAAAACTGTGTAAAATTGTAATTTATTAACTTATTTTTGATAAACAATGACAGTCTATATGTTTCTCGAAAATCTCTAGAATAGATAGAGAAAAATAACTATGTAAGTTGTGAAATTAACAAGAGAAAAACAATTAATCGATAGAAATATTGAAGCATAAGTATTCGCACAACTGTTTAATGTTTAAAGCTTCATTAAAGAAAAAAGAAATTTACATTAATTTATAAATATATAATACTTCGTGGAATTTCTTTTTGATTTTATAATTATTGCAACTCTTCTAAGCATTAAATTAACTAAATTATAAGTTATTCGAAATAACTACAGCTTTTTTTAAAAATACTTTACTGGAAATTTGATGTTGTCTAATTCGTACGGGGCGATAAACTAATGTGTTTCCATTACAAATTGCAAACAGTATGCAAGAATATAAAAAAGATTGAAAGTAAAGTTCATGTTACAATATTTGCAGAATAAAATAAATTCCTATTTAGGTTAAATTTTTCTAGGCACGTTCGCGAAGATTTTATTTTGCATAAAGATCCGCAGTCTAGTCAAAGGAATCGTACAAATACTTATTGCTCCTATACTTTTACCCACTTTTCGCACTTGTTTTTGTTAATTTCACAAATTATATTAACCAGTAAATGTTGTTTGGACTATATCTATCTTAGAGACTTCAGAGAGTATGTAAAATATCATTGATTATAAAAAAAAAAGAAGTTAAGAAACTACAATTTCACACAAAAATTTTTTGGGAAATTGATCGGTGTACGAATACATTCTACACCCACTGTAAAGATTGGTTCGCGAGTGTTTTCGATCACGACCTCCAACACTGCTTGATATTTTTGATTGTACCGCTAATGTTAATAATAACGTTGGTCTCGAACGACAGGTCGAGCACAATTCGTACGAGCGAGTTCACGCGTCACCTCATTCCGTTCTGACGAGAACGCGACGATCGCGTTGCTGTTACGTGTCCTATTGTAATTCCGTGATTGTTTGAGCTCTGCCGATAAATTATTTCCACCTTGTTGCCTGTTTGTTAATAGCTGCTCACGTCTTATCTGTTCAGCCCGAACACGCCGATTACCGACAACAAGAACCGAGCGCGAGTCGCGGTATGTATTATTCAGCAGAGCGAACGCAGAAGCGAGCTGGATGGAACGTGGTCGTTAAAGGCCCGTTTCTACGTGGCATAAGGTTACCACTTTTAATCATCCGACATTGGCAGTCACGACTTTTGCCATCGTGAAAACCTCGATGTCGCAACGTTATAAATTTGTTACGTACATACGCAATAAAATTATCGTAACGAAATTATTCATCGAAGTTATGGCAATTTTCAAGTGAACGTTAACGCCGTCCATTTCTATCGTATCGAGACAATTTCTTCGAGGTCAAAATATAAGATACCAGAAATTAAATATAAATGTTAAATGATCTAATCTCCAATTGTCTCGAAACGAAATTTTAACTCTGTATGAATTTTCAAGAGTTTTAATTAACCAACGTCCTTAATTCCTTAACCAACGTGTTAAGGGATAAAACTATGAGGATTCCGCATACGGTAACGCGCTGACGGTTTGCCAATCGATTGCTCCTAACCAAAAGGCTCGAACTGGTTCGTAACGCGATACACTAAAGTTTTCTAGTTTTGTCTTCACGCAGCGTCAACTGCACATAACGTCTACTTTACTTACTCGGTCCTTGACTGCTTTCATCAATTAACAACATGCACGACCTTCGCACTACATCTTTCACTTTCATGACATGTGTTCGACATATTAGTAACGCTGTCGATATCGCATCTAGACGATTAGATCCTACGAAATGCTTCTGTCACGGTTGACGATGTTTAAAGCGTGATTAACACGTTGGTCGCCACGTCACCCAGAAACAGGTGACAGGACTTTCCATTAAGGAACTAAAAATATTAATTTCAAAGGTGAGACAATGATGAAAATGGATCTGGACAGGATTCGTGAATTTGACGACGTTAAAAAATTAAATACTGCGACAGATATTAAATTATCTGATGTTCAATTGTATGGAGACAACATTTTAACTTTATAGAAATTTGAATGAGTTTTAGCTTGGCAGCCAACGTGTTAATATCTTGTCCAGAGAGTACCTTCGCATACCAGTTTCTCAGATTTCTTTATACTACTTGGTGAATATATTCGCTACATGTGCGTACACTCGTTGTTATTATCATCGGCGATAAATATAAAATTATGTATATAGAGGTATAACTAATTCATAGAATAGTATTAGATAAATGAAATGAATTATACTTATCGAAAGAAAATTATAACAGCTTGAAATAAGTTATAACAAGCACGTC
The DNA here is from genome assembly GCF_026225885.1 of Hylaeus anthracinus. Lineage (NCBI taxonomy): Eukaryota > Metazoa > Arthropoda > Insecta > Hymenoptera > Colletidae > Hylaeus > Hylaeus anthracinus. The sequence goes on along the minus strand of NW_026534333.1, from coordinate 11,400,832 downwards.
TCGAATAAGTGTAATCGATAATTATTTTTCAATAAAAATATAGAGATAAGTTTATCGTAACGATTCTGTCTTAATAGTGTGATATTCAGCCGGAATTAAATTCCTTCGAGTTCGAAACAAATTCTCTGCCAGAAATTGCCTGGCAGAGTGTGACAATCGATGTTATCTACGGCCTCGGAATTAGACGCAGAAACGAGAGATAGGAATTTTTCCTCATTGCTGCGAAGGTACCCTGGATCGCGATTTACAATCACAGTTTCAATGAAAAATTGACAACCGTCGCGTAATTTCCGTCCATTTAAACGCGAATTCGATTACGCTTCGTATTAATTAACGCTTTCGCATATTTCAGAGAGACAGGTGATCTTTGAGATTAAGTTCGAAAACTCGACAGCATCTGGCCTCTACGCAATATGGATTCACTAGATATGTGTCGGTGATTTCCAAATTATTTGAAAGACAAGATATACAAAAATAAACTTTTTACGTTTCTTTCGAATGAATTTAAAATCAAGTTGTTTTTGAGTCGAGTTCGGTCAATCGAATTTTTTACTCATTGAAAATGTACAAATTATTTACACTTCCTGTGATATATTGCAAGTAAGGTGATAAGTTTATTTATGATAAATTAATACGATACATTTAGTAGAAAATGTTTACTCGAACAACATATCTACTTGATAAATTTATATTTCATTTTTTTTTTCAAATAGAGTTTGTAAGAATGAGTCCATAGGAAGAATGGCGCTAGATGGCAATAAACGCGACGAACGTTGAAGCACGCGATGCTCATTGAAACAAGGTCGGAATATGAGAGACAAACTAGACGCATATTTATGAAGCACCTACACTCGCATCTATAACACCTTTTTTTTTACTACACGACCAATCGAACGAGTTCGAACGCCTGGCGACACATTTACTTTAGTTTTTCCGTATTCTACACGCGCATATAGACGGCCATTCGCCGCATAACTCCGTAATGTCGTCTCCAGCTTCACTATACGAAAGGGACTAGACTAGTCGACGTCGACTACTAGACGCCATACACGTAACGATTTATTCATTAGATCCAATTACATTCGAATATGTTCTCTACCTTTAACTATTTGTTGTAAGAATTTTATATCATTCTCCAAATTTTATGTTATTCTTCAGATACTATTTTCATCTACCACTTTCATACTGGTTTTCTTTTCAACAAAGTAAGTGGAACGAGGTTTTATATGATTGTTTATTTTATTTTATCATATTTTATTTATTTGTTACCGCTACAGCCTCATACCATATGTATAATATTCGCCACAACTCACTTTAAGTCTTATTTATGGAGCATTAACCGAACGAATGAAATAAACATTTGTTTATTTTAACAGCGATAAAAGAATGCTCCAGCTTCACTATACGAAAGGGACTAGACTAGACGACGTCAACTACTAGATTTATTGTACTATAACGTAAAAAACGCCATACGCCATAAACGCAACGATTTATTCATTAGATCCAATTACATTCGAATATATTCTGTATCTTTAACTATTTATTGTAGGAATTTTATATCATTCTCCAAATTTTATTTTATTCTTCAGATACTATTTTCATCTACCACTTTCATACTGGTTTTCTTTTCAACAAAATAAGTGGAACGAGGTTTTATGTGATTATTCATTTTATTCTATCATATTTTATTTACCTATTGCCGATTTATACGATTATCTATTCATTTTATTTCGTCATATTTCGTTTGATTTATTTGTTACCGCTACAGCCTCATACTACATATACAGGGTGTCCCAAAACTCGGGGAGGAGCCGGAAATGGGGGATAGCTGAGACGATTCTGAACAACAATTTCCTTTGCAAAAATGTCGGATGGGGCTTCGTTAAGGAGATATTAAGCGAAAACCTCGACCAATCAGAGCGCGCGTAGACCGTTGGAGCGGCCGCGGTAGCGAAGGCTACGCGCTAGGCAGCCGCGCCCAATGTCCTTCGATGCACGTCGAGTCACTTGTTCGCGCACAAGCGCGGCCGCCAGCACTAGCCTACGCTACCGCGGCCGCTCCAACGGTCTACGCGCGCTCTGATTGGTCGGGGTTTTCGCTTAATATCTCCTTAACGAAGCCCCATCCGACATTTTTGTAAAGGAAATTGTTGTTCAGAATCGTCTCAGCTATCCCCCATTTCCGGCTCCTCCCCAAGTTTTGGGACACCCTGTATAACATTCGCCACAACTCAATTTAAATCTTATTTATGGAGCATTAACCGAACGAATGAAATGAACATTTGTTAACTTTAACAGCGATAAAAGAACGCTTTGAAATTCTCGCGGCGCGAAGGGGTTAAACTGGAATACAACCTGTCGTGGGATGTCGCCATGTTAGATGACGCACCATTAACGCGACAACTGCTGGAATTCGACGTGCGACTCATCGTACAACAAATTATTGCATCCGTGACCCCTTTATCGCGACGATTTGCCCATCCACTCGTCGATAGTTCTAAAAGTAGCATGAGGAGTATTACTTTCGGTGCCGTCGCGTTATCGTTCGACGACTCTCAGGTTCGATTCGATGAGAGAACGTATCGATGAATCGTGGCCAAAAGATAGACGGGTTGCACTCGTCGCACGTGCGATCGCGATTAGAAAAGCCAGACATCGATCGTGTGTCCAACGAGTTTGGGCTCTCTTATGTAAGTAGAACGAAAGGAAATCTCAGATAAGATAACGACTTTAATAAGGCCCCATCCCGAAGCTTGTTGACCATTAGACTTGTTTGTCGTTTGACGGCTCGTACGAACTCGGAGATTCGACGCGAAAATGGCGTAGTATCGCTAAACGCGAAATTGGACATTATTCGAACCGGTATTTCGAATTTAGATGAAATTACGATAAGATCTAGGCTCTAACAGATTACGTTTGTTGACGCGTGAAACTGCTATTTAGAAAATAAGCTACTCTCCAATTTAGAAGAAGCTGCGAAGTCGTTTGACTAATGTGCCAGTCTTGCATTTGTTCGTTCTTTATATTTATTTCATTCTTGCTTTTTATTGTTTTGCGTTTGTATTCGAATTTCCTTAGATATCTCCCTTCGTAATTCCTCCATTAGGAATGCCAAGATCCTGTAGCTCGGGTACCTCGGGATCGCTAAACCCGTACTGTAGCTACAATCAAATGTAGCTACAGCCCCTGAGGGCTGAACCATATGAAATTCAAAACGTGAACGACTGTACCGGAAGAAATTTTGCGCGAACTGACGGTCGTAATCATAGAGATGTTATAGATAGAATAGGCTACCTGTATCTGTCTACCGACGCATTTTTAAATCATTTTTATGTTAACGATAAATGGTTATTTTTGAATTACAGGTCTGAATATATCGAAGTGGTTGAAAACAAATAACATCCATGCATCCCTTAACATATTGACTGTCAAACGAATATTCTTGAAAATTTCTGCTAAGATTAAATATTATTTAGACTATCGGAGTCTAGGGTAATGAAACATTTATCGTGGTATTTAGTTTTGTAATTACATCAAAATTCAAGAATTTCGTTTAGATTCATTTCCTGTGATGTCTAACTTTCAGAATTAATCTTTTTAGTTCTTGAGTGAAAAACACTGTCACCCATATATGGGTGACATGGCGATCAACGTGTTAAAAGGTGGAAAGGTTGTGGAACAAAATGGCACCTATGTTATTCAATAAATATATACTAAAATTCAAACGTATTTTTGAATGTTTCTTAGAAATTGCCACGAATTTTCTGGACAACCTAATACTTTACATTCGCGTCAATAAAAGTACAGAGATGAAACGTTTCCACTTACGGGCAGGCTTGTCTCCCCTGTTCTATTTATAATATCCCTATGATCCTAACACTCCTAACCATTGGCCAGTGTTTTGATTCGGTGTCGTACACAACTCGTTGTACTCGCTTGTAGGTCGCAGCAACGAACCACCGATGTTTTTTTCAGCCGTGTCGTTCGACGACAGGTAACGATCTTCGTTTCGCGCTAAATCAGTTACACTATAAGTGCAACATAACGGGCACGTGCGTTTCTCGGTAAGAGCGTGACTATATTATATCTGCGTATCTAGCGAAGAAGTGAGACAAAGTCCACAGGTGACTTAAATTGGAAACGAAAGGGAAACAAAGAGACACATACTCGAGCGAAAGATGAATCATTTTTAGCGAACACTTCGAAGATGGTACCGTAATAACGGTATGGTATTGGGGGTAATTCATTTGTTCGATGTCACAGTTAAGTTACAAAAGTAAAAAAAAAAAATTGTTACATTTATTACGTTTTCACGTGTTTCACGCAATATATATATATATTTATATATTCTCTTATTATCTTATATTCTAATATATATAATAAGAATATATATATATTCTTATTATATATATATATATATATATATATTTTTGGTATATACTGTTCTTTCTTTGTATAAAAAATGATTATATATATATATATATATATATATATATATATATTGTATATTGCGTGAAACACGTGAAAACGTAATAAATGTAACAATTTTTATATACATACTGTTACCAAAATGATTATATATTTTGTGTTTTATGTTTAACATATAGTAACATATACTATACGATTATATATTTTATATTTTGTGTTTACTTAAAGTTTAATAAAATAATATAACAAAATATACATGTCGAATTAAGTAACCTCCTCCTTTTTCGAAGTCGGTTAATAATTTACTGAACGTTGTCTGTCCCTATTACGTTTTCTATCACGTGGTTCTAATATCAACCACGATCTTCCAGATTTTGTTCAGTATTGGTGTAACGCAAGATAAATATTTTTATATCGTTTCGCGTCGTTAAACATATACGTAACTCTAACGGTTTCAGAATACCTATAAATGACCTATAATCAAAAATTGTCCAAATAAAGTCGAGTTTGGGCAAATGTTCGAATTTTGATTCTAATTCATGAACGAAATCCAATACTGACACGCGTCGCGCGATTCGAAGCATTTTTTCGAGGAACGTTCGCATCAAGAGTCGCGAGTGTGACCATCCAGCAACGTTAAAGCAATCGAAAGCGATTTAGTTTGTTCAAACGATTCGAGCGTGGAATAGTCCAGTAAATAGGTCGCGCGGCACGATTTTTCGATTACGAAACGCGCCTAAAGGTGTGTATTCCCTTTACAAGTTTCCACGCAACGTTGCTCTACGCATACGCATTCGATCGATGAGTTGCAACCCTTCCATTTAAATTTCCGTCGAGCGACGAACCGAAAGGACTACCAAGGTCTCGGTCTTCTCGTGCGAGAATCGAGTTCACCTATTATTAATGCTCGCGCCTTGAAAACGGCTCATCTAGATCGCGATCCTTGGGATTTACTTGTGCATATCGAGCACGTCGAACACACCTTGCTCGATTAATCGTAAAATTCACCTTTGTGCGTTGTGCCTTCTCTTTGGCTCGCAGTCGCGACACGCAATGTACTCGAAAAGTCTCGAAGAATCGCGGACGTTTATGCAAATTTTATACGCATAGATGGAGAACCGAAACTTAAGGTATGTTTTGTCTCCTAAACGTTGTATCGTGCATTTTACTATTTATATTTTATATATTCATGCATTTGATTTGAAATCAATTCTGTGCCTTTCTAAGGTAAGCATATCATTCTTCCTTCAGTCACACATTCCATATATTACTTGAAAACTATATGTTTAAACAATCTGCGTGTTTCGTTGTTATTTAACGTAACAAAATTCAGGGTAAATATTTTTATTTAAACTTTATGCATTTATGGCAAATGGAAATATGGAGAAATGCATGAAAATGTGCACAAATGCGAAAAATATACGAAATATGAACAATAATACACGGTCTGTCTAAAAAGAAACCGAACTTTTGCTATTAAAAGGAAAAAGTACAAGTAAAGTCTTTACACGCACGTTTATTTACTCAAAATAATCTCCCGTTGGAATTTTCAATTTTGGAAAAAGAAAATAATCGCAGGGAGACAGATCAGACGAGTAGGGTGAACGATTAAAGGTAACGATGCCAATTCCAATGAAAGGGACACATAGCAATATTTCGGAGACTCAGGCCGCTGTAACCGCCAAACGGGCTACCAAAACAGGAGCTGAAAAGGTCCTTCGAAATGTTAATTACGCGGTCTACACGCTGTATTGTCGCAGAGGGAGATTATTTTGAGTAAATAAACGTGTGTGTAAAAACTTTCTTTCTAGACAGACCGTGTATACACATTATATCATTTAGATAAGACATGCTTTCATTTAAATTTTAATTATTTTTCAAGCCATTACTAGTCTATGTAAAATAAAATTTGTTCAGGAAACGAGGATGGAGCGTTTGTAAAAATTTCGCGAAACGAGGATCCTGGAGACATCGTCCACTTTCGACCGTTGGCCAATACCTCGGTTCTCTCTTTCAGAACCGTGCTAAATGGTAACCATGAAAATCGAATGTATTTTCGAACGGCGTAATGGTTTTTCAATGTAAGTTCTCTCCGTGGTTTCGCAAGCGTTAGCACGGAGATAATGCACCGCGACCGTGCGAATCTAAAAGCCGCGCTATCTCAGCACGGTCTCTCCTTGGTTTCCAGCAATTTCCAAGGAACACCGCGACGCAAAGGCGAGCCTCGCGACGAAGATAGAAATATTAAACTCGAAGACCGTTTGGTCGTTTAACGAGGTAATATATTTCAAACGATAATTTTTAAATTTTCTCCAATTCGAGAAAAAGTGTTTTGTGGCTGAATGGGGTCTTTCACGTGCAATGATTACTGTCGTCACTCGCGACCAGCGCCAGTAATGATTACGGCGACAAAGGAGCAGGTACACTGGCGCAAGTAACCATTGCATTCCCTAACTTCGCTTAACCTCTCGAGAGACAAATTTTAAACTGATTTTTGTTCTGTTTTCGTCTGTAAATCGATTTAAACATACGAATGTGCTGTCTCACTTTGATATGGTATATTTTTAAATTCTATATAAAGTAAATTATGATCGTACACATATGTGCCATATTTCTCAAGAGGTTAAGAGTTGAATAATGACTCGATGTGACATTAAAAACGTAGGTATCTACTCGTGCGGACATAATTATTAATACGAAATCTGTGTGTTTGTGATTTTCCTTTAACTCCTTTTTATTTTTGTCCAATCCAAAGGAAATTTTCTCTGATACCCACTCGATAACTATATTTGTCACGTTTGATCAAATATAGTTGTTTAAATCATAACATTAGCCGTTATATTTGATCAAATATGACAAACATGTAATTGTAATGTTGCAAACATAGGAAATAATGCTTATTCAGAGATTGCCAAATATTTGCTTTTGTTACTAAGAAATCGTGAACGATGCTCGGTTCAAGTAAACAATTTAATCAACGAAAAGTCATTAGTATGTGCCTTAGCCTTATCAATTTTCGCGAGGCACCGTTCAGGGAAATCTCTCTTCCTGTTATAATTTTCCAGGTTCACTCGTCGTACGCATTTAATCCGAGGTAATCGGGACTGCTATAGTTATGCAAATTATTCTCGTTACGTAAAGTGGCGGTAATATTTTCTTTGGCTCGAGAATCTTGCGAGTTTCACCGTTAGAGCAGAACGGAATGCCGATTACAAGATTTACAACGTACTAAGACGTTTCAAGTGAAAATCAGAAGAGTGACTAAACAAACGAATAAATAAACAAAGTGACAAATCTACGTTTTCAACTACGAAATTTTTATCAAACGTTTCGATTGTTAAGTTAAGAGTGAATTGAAAGTTGTTAGTTGTTAAGCTAATAAAAATTTACGAATCGTTAATTGGTCCATTAATAACTGACTATTTTTGACAGTTCCATTAATATCGAAAAATTATTATTGAAAACTGTTAACTGTTATGTGAGTAATTGCAAATTGTTAAGATCACATTTGGCTCTACACAAATCGTCGATGTATAATCTATTATGTGTTGGCTTATATTAAAAACGTCTTTTATACTACAAATGTATCAATAAATGTTACTGTGATAATTACAGTTTACGAATAGGTTTTTATTTTTTAATTCAGTTGCATTTATTGAACCTCGAATAACGTGAAATAGGTGGTAGAAATGTTTGTTTATCAGTGAATTGATGACGATAAAATAATCATGATTGTTACGATTGGATAGAAAAAGTGTTATTTCTTTGTTGTTATTGGAAACACAGGTGCACACGTCCATGGATGATTTTAAAAATACTACATTTACGTAATTTAGTAAGATGGGATTATTAAGGTTAATTTTAATACACCTTTCGATGCTATCATAGCATGTGAAGCTTTAAGTTTTTTACAAACAAAAAAGAAAACTGCCACGCTTTAAATATTAGAGATCAATACCGTTAAGAGCTAACGTGTGCACGTGTATTTGTAAAGAGTTTACTTTTTTCGTTTTTATTTAAATACGTTGTTTAGAATAACCTATGTAAACGAAATTTATTGGAAAATTGCCAAATCATACAGTTATGATTCCTAAATATGTCACACGAATTCATTTTGTACCCAGAATTCACATGTTATATATTATTGTTTTCTTTTCTTATATACAAGTTTAGAAACTTCAAAAAAGTAATAATTTTCCTAGTATTCACCTCAATTTTTTGATTCTTAAATATATCACACGAATTCATTTTGTACCCAGAATTCACATGTCATATATTATTGTTTTCTTTTCTTAGATACAAGTTTAGAAACTTCAAAAAAGTAATAATTTTCCTAGTATTCACCTCAATTTTTTGATTCTTAAATATGTCACACGAATTCATTTTGTCCCCAGAATTCACATGTCATATATTATTGTTTTCTTTTTTTAAATACAAGTTTAGAAACTTCAAAAAAAGTAATAATGTTCCTAGCATTTTTCTCAATTTCTTGATTCTTAAATCACGTCCGAAATATTGTCCTCTATTTCAATAAAAGCATCCAAATATTAGGTTGTCCGAAAAGTTTCATTCGCTTTATCAATAAGTAATACATGCTCAATAATTTATGTTTTATGTTACATTACTGAATTGTGCACGATTCATTTTGCTCCGTTACTGTTACAACACGAATATCTATGAAATTAGATTGTCTATTTATATAAACACGACCACAGAAAATAATTGAGTGCAACTCGCGAAAGAAACTTTCGGGACAACCTGATACATATAACAATCACGTAAATCAACAGATCGTCTCAATTCATTTCACGCAAACAGTTCGCTGCTCGACGATTCGATACTTTCAGAAGCCACGTTGGCCAATTCCGCGAAAAATAAAAAAAAAAAAAAAAAAATCAAAACACAGAGAGCTGTGTGTATCGAAGCTTTTCAACGCAACGTGTGAAGATTTTGTTCAAACAGAGTAATTCACAAACACATCGAAGGTGATATTTCGACTTCTCAAAGTGTCAATTGATAGATCGTCAAACGTAAACGAAAACTTACCAGAGGGTACTGGCACTTCGGTTTCGAAGATTTCTGGCTTCTTGACCTCGGACTTGTGGTCCACCACGGTGCCGTTGTTGTGCATGATGATACTTCGCGTCGAGAATTATCGGTTGTATGCACGTTCGAGTGTCCGTCCTCGATAGATCTTGAATTTCGATCTCCGATAGGCGAAACGTAACGGCTCTCGCCAAAAGTTCGCGCGGCGTTCTCGGTAACACTGTTGGGAGTGCGTGCCAGCTGTCGACACTTAGCCGCGAACACCTCGCACCGCTCGACCAATTAGATCGCGAGTTGCGCGCCCCACTGATGGTCGGCCATTGCCCCACCATTGCGCACCACCACTCATCGCTGCTGCGCGTCGATATACCGTAGCGTAGGGTCTCCTTGCCACTGTATAGTAGCGCGAAATCAAAAGGATTTTGCGGCTTTCAATTTTTTTCTTCTCTTCCCCTTTACCGCTGGTACCCGGCGGTGTTGATTTATTTCACTTAGCGCGATTTAATTCGATAAACGGTTCTGCACGTAAACGCTTTTGCGTTGGGAATGGTCGATGGAATCTCACTGAACTTCTGGAAGATAATAAACTAGAAGTTAGATTCTTCGAGTAACGGAAGTAACGGAGATATAAAAAGATACAAGAAACGATACAAGATTTTTCTAAGTTTTTCATCCAAGAAATATAATATTTCAGAATATTTTAGATTAGGAACAAGTATGTGGACATATAAATACAGTGGGCGTAGAAAGTATTCGTACGTCGATCAATTTAAAAAAAAAAAAAAAACTATGTAAAATTGTAATTTATTAACTTATTTTTTGACGTTCTACATATTTCTCGGAAATCTCTAGAATAGATAGAGTACAACAAAATAGCTATTTATGTAAGTTGCGAAATTAATAAGAAAAAAAACAATTAATCGATAGAAATATTGAAGCAATAAGTATTCGCACAACTGTATAATTATTGCAATATATAATAGATAGAAATATTGAAGCAATAATTATTGCAATATATAATAGATAGAAATATTGAAGCAATAATTATTGCAATATATAATAGATAGAAATATTGAAGCAATAATTATTGCAATATATAATAGAAATATTGATAGAGAAAGATTAACGTAGGTCCATTTTTACTAACGCAAAATTCTAGAAACATATTACGCGGTTTTCCCTATGTTTATGTGCACGTAGAATATTTATTAACTTCTAAGAACAGTCTAGCTGCAACAATTCATCTGTATGCATGACTCGAATCAATCGATGACAACACGTAGTATTTAAATGCACTGACAATATACCAATTAGGAAGTGATCGCAAAAAAATTAAAATACTGTATTTTTGTAATCCATAAAAGAAAATATATATATTCTAGTGTTGCAGTTTACTTCTTACATTCATGGTTTCTTTATTTGCACCTTTTGCTTAAATTCAACAATCTAATTTCATGTAAGGTATATTCTAAAAAATTATCAACAAACTTCTATAATCGATACTATCGTCATCACTTGATGAGATTAATAATCCCAAAAATGATCGCAGATATTATGAACTAAATATAATTACGTAGATTCTCATCCCGATTTGGAATCTGGTAGATTTACGATAATAAACTCAACAACATTTGATCATTTGATTCAATTGCCATCGTCCAGTAAAATTGATTAGAATATTTACGAAGCTTTTTACGGGCTTGATCGTAATGGATTGAAAATCGAGTTATTAGCTTTTCATTCTTTATCGAAATCTCTTATCTTGGCCACTTTCTCGTTAGATTAAAAATCGTGCGAGTAAGAGAGTAATCATAGTAAATTTATAGTAAAATATAATTACGACTCTGTACATTAAATTATTACGGGTAAATCCTTAGAGGGTCATTCGAAGGTCATGTTATGCATGACTGAATTTGTCTATTTTTATCGAGCACAATATTGCATAGCTGGATATACGTCATGCTATTTAGAAAACAACATCTGTGACCTTCAAATGTCAGAAAATATAATCTTATGGAAAAAAAAGATCTTCGTCGGACAATCTAAATTAAGTCTTACGAACTCGCAATTCTTATTTTAAACAATGTTCACATGTATACGGTTAGTTTGCACCAACGTCTAAATAAATAAATAAACGTATCGATAAATCTGGATCTTTTTAAATCGCGAGGATTTAAAAAGATTAAGAACGGATGACTCACTGTTTCGTAGTTGTAAATCTGGATCCTGTAACTCTTTTTCTCGTAACGTCGAGTATGGTCGACGCATGTTTGTTGCGACACACCAGCGAAAGTCAGGACTTCGATTCTGAGAAGTTCGAATCTGTGACGATCGGGTCACCTATAAGCTTGGTAAACAAAACTGGTTTGTTTTGGGTCGCGAGAAACTGTGGATTATGGTTCTTCGCGTAATGCCAAATAACAGACAGATCGTCATTCTTGTTTCATTATTTAGCTACCATTATTTCAGTTTTAATCTGTCGATGGACGAATTACTTAATCAGAAATAAACAAAAATTCAAGGTTAACATTTATCTACGACACCTATTAATCTCGTTACGATGTTGGTGATTATTTCATTGGAAAATGTAATAGTAAATGTTTCTTGACGCTTCTAATGAGTATTTAAAAAAAAAAAGTATATAAAAAAAGATAGAAAGGAAATGTACACGTATGTGACAGAGAAATTAAATCTAAAAAATTCTTCGTCCACAAATTTCGAGCGTACAAATTGTTTTTTACTTCAAAGTATTTAGTATATTCGTTTAGTTTACATTTTTGTGAACAAAGTAAAGAAAACGAAACAAGTGCTAAGAAACCAGGTGCAGCTGAAAGCTGTCATATAAACCTAACTTCAATTGGCTGTTACACCTTAATTTAATATATCTTGTCCTGCGGCTAATATAAATAGACCATAATTTGGACTAATACAAATATTACAAAGTGATTAAAGACGTTGATTCTAGAGTAAATAAATGATGAATCAACAAGTATAGATGGACATAAATGAGTGAAAATGGCGAGTTAAACGTGTCGTGTATGGTAGACTGGTTGATTACCTTTAAATTTATGGGCTATTTTACGTGTGTTCAAGATGGCAGGTTTTTCCAGTTTCAGGTACTCGTTCTCATTCAGCTCGAGGCTTTTATATAATTCTAGTAGCATAACACCTGTCGAAGAGACTATTATGGTTGCTTTATTCACTTTTCCCGTTCTCCGCTTCGATTTAATTTCTCCAATTACGTTCTAGTACTTTCTACCTTTTTCAGTTATTACCGTCTGGACATTATGCACGTTCCGTGCTGTAATGGCGAATTATGCGTGCTCTCTTATCTATTTTCCTATTTAATTATACGTCTGTGATGTTAAGTAGTAATTATTATTATCTATAACTATTAATTTTATATATCGTAATAATAATAAAAATACGAGAATATTCGACAACGACGACGTAATCGAAGATTCGAGGGAATTCGAGAATGATTACGTCGTCAAATATTCAAGAGAATTCGAGAACAATGACGTCATCGAACAACCGAGAGTAATAATGAAAAATAATATTTATATAAAATTATCCCATATAAAAAATATATATATATATAAAATAATAAATATAAAATTTTATATAAATTTATATAAAAGAATATAATTACATGGCCTGTAAATTTCTTAAAAATATTAATCAAACTCTATCTGTTTTATCGAGCGTGTATATACCGAGTGATCGAATACTTTTGCATGACAATGTACTTTAACATTTACGCAGCAGTCCCACGTGGTGACAGATGAATTGAAGTTATTGGCGACTGGTTCAAAATACAAAGAGTATTATTTAGTGACTCACAGAACATGGATTACGTTTGTCACGGCGTGGTACTGCTGTTCAAGAATTTAGCTATAGAGTACCGCTCAAAAGTATTTCATCGCTTTTGTTGTGCACGTTCGATAACAAAGTTTGAGCGCTGTTTAAATAATTTTACAATACGTGTGATTTTATTGTAGATCAGAAAATTGTAAACTGCAGAGAAGGAATAGGAATAATACTTTTCCGTATATTATTGTTTACATTTTTCTTTCGTCTACAGTAGTCTACACTATCAACAAATCACAGTTGTTTGAAACCATTTCAATAAAGAAACGATTCTTTTAGAATCAAGTAATTTTTATTTAATACTACTCTATCTTCTTTGTTAGTTCTATAACAATGTAATTAGCTCAGCAATTGTGATTAACGATATTATTATAGTATCATAGTATTAGATTACTCGTTCCACGATTACAAAGTTTTATTGGCTATACGAGATTTATAACCCTGATAAAGTCACTTGTGAAGAAATGCAGTTATCATAATCCTATAGTTTTTCTTTCTTACTTGTACGTAGCAAACTAATGTTCACGTTATTGTTACAATTGTTACTGACAAGATTATACCTATATCTACAAATGAATTTGTAAAGACAGGTATTTTTTTATCTTGCCTATTCTCTATGTAATAACATTAGGTGTAGAAATGATTGGTTATGCCTTTCTCTTATAATCTCACCATTATTACTTTAAAAGAAAAACTATACCACGTCTGCCTTCATTATGAAGACATAGAATTAATTTCTATACCTAATATTAATAATCAGACTGAGGATTTCATGCATTCAAGACGTACAATAACATAGAAAACATACAATTATTGTAATAATATTATTATTTCATTTTACATACCTGCACATATCTTTTGATAATATTTAGCATGTGTCTATTATATTGTGTTAACATCACAAATGCGTAAAATTCGTAGTCTATCGGTAATAACAGTAACATAGCAATAATGATACTAATAAACTCTTGAATTTCTTGGAAACAGTCATTATAAAGCAAGATGCGTCAGGTACAGGAGTAACCATGCGAAGAGAGCCACGGGAAAGTTCGAGAACGTGCATGCCGATGCGTGTGTTGCACCTGAACAAATATCGATTACACCGCTAACGAGAGTAAGATCGAGGCGAACGAGCTTCGAGCGCCGACCCCGAAATATCATTTAAACACCGCGAACACGACGAATTATTCCGAACACGGACGGCCTCGGTTAACGAGACCAACGTTTGATGGAAATCAGTCATTCTAGCAACGTGCCCACTATATAGGAATAGGAAGAACTAGTCGTGACCTCGTGGGTGGGTCGACAAACTATCTAGTTGGCTTTGGGGCTACGGCAAATTAGCTACGTGCCACAGTACGGCGAATGATAGGCAAACGTGTAGAAAAATAATATTTCTATTTTTTTGTTTACTTGTTCGTGCTTGGTAACATAGAAGATGGATTTAGATAAACATTTGTGGCTAAAACATTTTCACTGAAATGTTTACATAAGTAAATATGACATTTTTTTATTAATTCTGGTAACCAAAAGAATGAAACTATACGTGGCTATTTAATAGCTCATCGCTAATAATTTTATATCGACATGTAAAATAAACGAACAATAGATTTAAATTAAACTATATTTTATAACTATTATTTAAGAGTATAACAGGCAACGAATATATGTTTCTATTTTTTTTTTATTTATAACTTTCTTGTATTAACTATTATGTCATTTATAATGGTTATTATCAATATTTATTCCGCTAGCTTTGTTACATTGCTCTATCGAGATCCACTTTTCAGCAATCTCGATGTTCTTGATTTTAACGACTCGTTCTAAAAAAAATTTATTTCTCAAATATTAGCAGGTAGTAGCAAAAGTGGACATTGTTTACATGAAATATAAAGTTAGAGAAACCAAATATATAAGAATCACTGATACATTCTTTTACGTTTCTTTTTTTAAGTCTATTTGAAAATTCAATTTCGAATCTCGCGCATAAGAATTTTTTCATAATCAGTAAACTGTTAATATAGGCAACAGCTATGAAATAAACATACCCATAACAGTGGAATCCATGACAGAGAAAACGAGCTATGAAGAATGAATATTACTACAGACTAAGTGAAAAAAAAAAAAACAAGTAAATTGTACTATCGTAAACCGCGAACTGAAACTGAACGTGATAATATGCTACGATTAGGTAGCCATATAACTATAAGTAAGTGCGGTTCCTTAGCAACCACAAACAATTTCAAGCTATTGACATCTAGGTAACGAAATAAAATGGTGGATTGTGGTCTAGCACATTCATCATTTCTCGATTTTTGTCCATTGATCGACGCGCTGTCGCACTTATCGCTGGTAAACTTTAGATTTTGTCGATGGTAAATGTTGCTGGGAAAATGGAATCTGAGGGAATATGGATCGTTGCAAAAATTGCGTCCTTTAGCCTTCTAGTTTAGAGACATCGGTTAGATTAAAAATCGTTTAAACGAAGAAGGATCAATAAAAAACAGAATGTTCTTTTTCATTTTGAAATCGGATGTTTCGTTGTCGAGATACGAGTCCGTTAAAGATTTTACGCGGGAGGACATCACGGTCACGTGGTTCTCGCGTGTAGGCACGTGCTTGCGCTGCCACGCGATCAGCTGACTGACTGCGAATGTAGCGCGAATGTAGCGCGAACCCGGAACCACGACTGAAAAACTTTAACTATTTATATCCCGGTAACAAAGTCTCAGATTGCAAAACGATAAAGGACTTCTCGCTCCATTTCCAAACGGCGAATCGATTCTATATAGAATTCCTACAATTTCACGAACCCGTGCACCGCAGGAGCACTTATGCTTCTTTAATGTAAATTAATGCAAATTAATTCATTTTTACGTGAATGTACAATTAAATTGGGAACAATAGAATTGTAAAGTTATCTAATTGTAGCACTTGTAAGTGTAGTCCAAGAGGTAAGGCGACAGAGTGGGACATGTGACTATGACGATTTGAAAGTTCTGAGTTAATTGTGAGTGCTACGGATAACACGGTATTGTCTCGAAATGAGCAAGATAAGTAAGATAATAATAAATGGCAATTGTGATTTTTACTCACGTCACAGGTCACCAAGTAGAAATGCTGATAATGTACGTTTCAGTGATACCGAGGTTTCAATAAATAAGTTAATATTATCGCGGTAGAAGCTAGCTTAGTAGTAAAAACTAATTCAGTTAGCTACAAGATTAATCCAACTAAAAGTGCAATACAACATTTGACGCATATTCGTGATTTACACGACAATAAATCAAACGATTTCGTTTTTTGAAGAGGTGCAATTACACTTTTCGGGTGTATAGGTTTACTAAATGTCATTAAACTGTAGAAAATTTTCATCTACGATTTTTGGTCTCGATCTGCTCAAGATACAGCCTATTCAGGTTATTAGAATCACCCTGCACAAAGGCATATTTACAAAGTAACATAGGTACATTAAATAACAAAATTACTTTCTCAAACAACATTATTTAAATATTTCAACGTTTCGGATGCAGTGCTCGAGCGTGGGTCTTCAGGCGTCAAAACATCAATATTTAACGGAGAAACTTGTGTCAATTTCGAAGATTGTAGAAAGGTGTTGACCAATTAGCTAATATGTAGATACTCTAAAAATGTAGACAGTGTGCAAGTAAAAAATCTTTTGCAAAGCAGAACGAAAGAACGATCTATAGAATTTACAGAAATAAATAGAACGAAGTAAAATATAATGTTCTGCTCTATATAAATCGAACGAAATAAAAAGAAAAATATAAGAAATCATAAATAGCCAAGTCAGGATACGCGACTGACATGCCTGAGTAAAATTCGCTCATTGCACCTGCAACGAAGTGAAATGATGAAACGTTAATACGAGGATTCTTTATCGCTTTTTTTGGTATTCGCACTACTGTAAGTTATCAAAACTGCAACTTCCTCGAACGTTGTGTTCGCGTCTACAAATGGGATTTCTACTATTCGGATAATTAAATCTGATTACGAGTAACAGGTTGTTTGTTCTTTAATAAACTTTTATACAAGAAGATATGAAATTCATTTGAACGTAAGAACAATTAACGAAGCAAACATTAAAACAAGAAAACGTTGCATTGGACGTCGATTGTGTCGCAATTCTAGTTGGATTAATCGGATCTCCGACTAAGCTAGCTTATGCTGTGATAATATTAATTTATTTTCTGGAAAATTGAATGCTACAGCATAATGAAAATGACATGAAATAAAATATGCTCTTTTCAGAAAATATTAAAAAATTTATCAAGACATATCTACAGTTTGTTTGATACTTTAAACCGTATTTGAATTCTCGAAAGTGCACGCGAAAGGCGCAGGAATTAGGAACTTATACAATGGTTTTCTTTCGAGCAAGCATGCCTACGCAGACAATTAATTTAGCCCAACCGTGTGCGCGATGCCATTATAAAATCAAATTAAAATATTTCAATTTTGATCGAATATTTATATAATATATTTACACGTGGACGCTATTTCATTTATAAAAGAACAAATTAATAAATAATAATAATAGTAAATGTCCACTCTAACCGTAAATGAAATTAAAAGATGAAATGAAATGAAATATCTAGATATCATTCTTATCGCATCATCTCAAACACGGTAAACCGTGAGATGAACGACTTCAAAATCCCCTTCTCTAAGCTCCAGTGGAACGAATTGATTTCGCATGTTTTTTCTGTATCTATAATCAGACGATTTTAGATAAAAAGGTGCCAAGAGAATCTGCAAGTATCATCATTTTTTATTTTACAAGTTAGACCAAATTTATATGATTTTGAAATATTTAACCCATTCCATGCAGCAAGCAGTGCCAGTCAAAGTTGAGTTTGACGCGCAAAACATGCGAGACTTTTCATTTCCACTAAAACATCCCTGAAATATTCTCAAAGTTAACAAGAAAAAATTCTTCTCCGTAAAAAAAAAAAAAAATCACGAAAAACCCTTAATATTTGTCCCCATTTCTCCCCTTAAGGGGGTATCCTGAATTAACAGG
The DNA here is from genome assembly GCF_026225885.1 of Hylaeus anthracinus. Classification (NCBI taxonomy): domain Eukaryota; kingdom Metazoa; phylum Arthropoda; class Insecta; order Hymenoptera; family Colletidae; genus Hylaeus; species Hylaeus anthracinus. The sequence goes on along the minus strand of NW_026534333.1, from coordinate 11,382,444 downwards.
TCTAAAAAAAAGCGGTTTTTCGTGAACTTTTTTAGGGTGGAAAAAAATAATTAATTCTATCAAACTTTTTATCCTATTTTCATAAATATTTGAGTAGTTTGTACAAATTGTTTCAACAAGAAATATTGAAATTGAGTGAACTGTGACGCACATTCGTAGAGCACCTTCACAATTAAAGCCTCCTATCGGCGGGAAAGATGCAGGTCGTAATTTTGGTTTGACACAAAAAAAAGAAATGTTCATTTTCATACATTTGTCTTCTATGTGAACTAAGAGAATTCATACAAAAAAAATTTCGAACAACTTTTTTATCGAGGTAAAGTGATTTCTTTCACCCAACGAACTCGTTCTTTTTTTCAAACTTGCAATAATTTCACGTTTCATCATTTTTGCGGGTTTTTCTTAGTTCACATAGACACATGGACCTCGTAATTCAGGATACCCCCATAAGGGGCCCGTAAAGCTACATGGAAGGATCACTACATTCTCCTCGCATTCGTACCCATCCGAGTTCGTTCGAATTTCGAATACGCGAATGCAGAAATATTGGAAGAGAATTCAATATCACCTGCAACCACAAACGTGCAAAGAGAACGGGAACAAAGTCTACATCGCGGCTTCTTACGTCCAATAATGGTATCGCGCGCGTTCCTTTATTTGCCAGTGGGTCGTTCGTAAAGACTCCCGCGCAAACAGCGTTCGCGTGAAACGATTACCAGAGAAAAGACGGGAGGATTAAGCTTCGCTGTGCGCACGGCCGAGCAGATAAACGACGAAAGTGAATTATGGTAAGCATCGCGATCGTGCGAGATAAACGAGACCTCGAAGGTGATTGCCTCGCGATAACGAGGCGGTCGTAAAGAAATCCCAGAAGAGAGATGTCGAATCCGGCGTGTGAGAAGTTGAGGACCGAATACGATCATGTACATACGAGTCATCTAGCCTTAACGGGAGAAATCACATTAGGTGTCCGAGTGTATCGAGTGTTTCTTGGAATAGTTTTTGTTTAAAGAGAAAAATGTATGCTTTATAACTTTGAGAATATTTTAAGCATGTTTCAAAGTACGTTTAGTAATTTCTTCGATTCGTTTTATTATAGGTTCTACTTGTAACCGTATTCAAATTATATTTTACTTCGAATTATAAAATTTCAAGAAATGAATGAATATCACTGAATATCGACAGATGTAAACAAATATCAATAGGTGTGAAAAAGCGTTGATAAGCAAAAAAACTATTCCCAAAGTTTACCTAATAAACTTCAATAGAATTACATTAACCGCGACAAAACGAATGTCCCTTCGTTTTTCACTAAAGCAACCTAAATTAAATTCAGAGGTGTTTCATTTATTGCGAAATGCTCTCGAGTCGAAATTCGATCTGAAAATCGTGAAAGAAAACGCATCGTCATTGGATGCAGCGCAACGCTGGAGAGAAAGACAGACGACTGATAATGATTGGTCGCAACGACGCGGCGAGGGATAACGTCGACCAAGCTCTCGCATAAGCCAAATAATCCTAAGCATGCGTGGCCCATCGTAACAACACACTCCCAACTTTCGTTCGACGTCAACTGTTGCAGGCCCGCCTCCGACTCCGTCGGCGTCGAACGAGCTATCGTTGATAAGGCGTCGGTGGGCTCGACGCACGTGTCAATCACTAACTCGTCACGCGACACGCCGATGGGAGCAAGGTCGGGTTTCCCCTTCTGCCGTAGCCTCCAGTTTCGAGATATCTTTTCCATTTCCACACACCCCGTACACACCGAAAATACACCTATTCGAGAACTTATCGATAACATCCACGAGGAAACGAAACAACTTCGCTGTGGGTGGCGATGCTTATCGCACTATGACGATTTGAAAGTTCTGAGCTGATTGCGAGTGCTATGGATAACACGGTATTGTCTCGAAATAAGCAACTCGGTCGGGACCGGCGAGTTACGCATTTCGAGGGATGTATGCTATTCGGCTTGACTTTGTTCTCGAGCGGGACGAGGGGAGACCCGTAGAAAACACAGGGTGTTCGGTGTACCGGGCAAACTACGTACAATTAACGGTATTGTGCGAGCGACCGTATAGGTAATAGGTACAAAGGTAATAAGTTTGGGTAATATGCGTGGTGAGAGAGCCTCGCGCTCTCGCATAAATAGGAGCAGCGAGAGAGGAGAAAGAGAGAGAGAGAGAGAGAGAGAGAGAGAGAGAGAGAGAGAGAATTTTGAAGAAGAACGGTGTGGGATTGCGAATCGGCGTGCGTGTCGAGTAAAGTTTATTGCGATTATCTATCAGGTTGTCCGGGAAGTTCGTGCCTATTTTTAAGAAAAATCTTTGAATTTGAAACGTATATTTGAATTTTGATGTATATTTATTGAATGATATATGTAACATTTTGTTCCACAACCTTTCCACCACTTAAGAAATGTACACATGTTATTTGTTTTCAGCCATTCCGATATATTCAGACCTGTATCGCCTACTAAAAATCGGCATGGACTTTCCAGACAGCCCAATATAGTACTAGTGATCAATAAAAATATATTGAGTTTGTGTCTAAGAGGAAAACAATTGAAGTGCGTTTCATTTATAATAGGCATGAATTTGCATAAAAACCCTTACAATTGTTTCAGAGAATACATACGCCAGAGAAAGAGAAAACGTTACACACGTTCTGTGCTCTTTCGATTTAGATTTAACATGCAATTTCTTGGGCACAGTGACGGGTAAAACCCTAGATTTCGAATAAATCCGAAGTTTGCCGATATGTTTGTCTCGTTTCCCTCTTTGAAAACTGTTCAAAAGAGGAAGCGAGACAAATATATCGGTAAACTTCGGATTTATTCGAAGCCTAGGGTTTCGCCCATCTCTGCTCGAGCAGTTAGTCTTACAATGGATTGTTATAAGTAGATTGCGGATATTTGTGCATTTCCAAGAAATTTGAACGTGCAAGAAACTACAAAATGCAAACAATATGCAAGAATATAGAAAAGATTGAAAGTAAAGTTCGTGTTATAATATTTGGAGAATAAAATAAATTCCTACTTAGGTTCAATTTTTATAGGCGCGTTCGCAAACATTTTATATTGCATAAACATCCGCAGTCTAGTTATAAGTATCTGTTGGTCCAGTCTTGGGCGTATGTGTTTGCTTCCATGTCAAATTTACATTGTTTTGAGTCAATCTTTAACTTTTCACACTACGACGTTTTTCGTTACTTCTTGGCTTTCCACGTTACATTTTTTTTACATGTCCGTTGTGGCTCACTGGCTCCCTGTAACTTGGGTACCTCGGGATCGCTAAGCCAGTACTGTAGTTACAATCAAACGTAGCTACAGCATCTGAGATGATAAGACAAACTATTCGGAATTTCTACAGATCTAACAACTACAAATTTCAACAACAATACGTACTTATTAAAATAACCTTATTAATTTTCACTGACGTCTGTGACCGATGTCTGTCCGAAGTTTATGAAAATTGCGACAGTCTTTCTAGAACACTGTCACAATTTTTTGCTCGTTGTCATAAGAAAGTTGACCGTATAATTTGTCGCAGAGGAAAATTACGTGTAGCGCGGAAAGGGAGTCGCGAAAGACACCGAGTCAAAAAGTGGTACATTAATCCTAACGCTATCATTTTCAACAGAATTCGGGACGAGTACAGAATCGGAAAATGGTGCATTAATCCTAAACCTGTCATTTTCAAAGGGATTTCTCGATGGACACTGAATCGAAAAATGGTACGTTGTTCCCAGAGCTGTTATTTCCAAAGGCAATCGTTTCGTGAATGCGCACAGCTGGCTCGTCAATGTTTCAGAATCCTTTATTCGCAGAGGCGTGCCACCTCCTTCTTTCGTCTTCGAGGTTCGTCGTAGAATTGCGACACATTCGAAGTTAAACTCATTGTTAGCGACGACAAATCTTCGTTTTCGTCGGACATGATTTTTGCTGCGTGGATTCTCGCGTGGCTGTGGATTTTCAATGGCAGAACAACAGTCGTGGGTCACGAAACGTTCGACTACTCGTTTGTGAAGTTCGTTGAGGATGCGATCACGACTCTGTATCCACCTGTGACGGTGTCCGCGCATCTCTGCAGGCTTGGCGAAGGTTATTACATATTTATGTATTTGTTTTAAAAAGCAATGCGTTCAAGTTCGATTTTGTACACGAGTTCGCTCTTTTTTATTTTTGAGAAGCGTGCGCGTTCAATCAATTAATAGACTGCGGATTTTAAAAATAATATTGTAAAATATATTCTATTAATTGATGTAGTAATATTAATATTTTGTTTTCCATACGTCCATTCATTCTTTCACAGCTTCTACGTACCTAAATTTTGTATACAATTCTACACAAGCAGAAATCAAGTAAACGATGGATCGCGGTTAATCAAGCAATATATCTTCCGCGTCATCGGAACAAAGATTATATTTCTTCAAATGTAAAGTCAGTATCGTAGACGATCAAGCAACATGTCTTTATTCGCTGACATATTTGATATATTATTCGATTAACCAAAGTATGAGGTTTATTTGAAATTAGACGTTTCCAGACATTTCAAATTTGATTTTAAGTAAATATTCTTGAAATCTTACAGAACCAACAAATTTTAATCTTGAGAAATTCAGTTTTTAAAAATTCTTGAGTTTTATTACTATAAGTTTACAAACAAAATCTATCTCTGGTTAATATTTAAAAATCATTTAGAAATGGCACAAAATCTGCGTGATACCTTGGATAAAACACCTAATTAAAACGTATTCATGGCATATCGAGTGAATCATAACGTATAGATGCATTTCACATTGTGAAACACATTCGCATGGCTGCTAAAAGGATGCTGGTGTCTGTTGAAGTGTGCGAACTCGTAATTAGATTAAGAATGGAAAACAAAACGTTGTTAGAAGTAGGAAAAACATTTAAGCTTGCAAAAGTCACCGTTTAGCGATAAGAATTTAAAAGAAAAACGATAATTATAAAAGCAAAACCAGATAAGAACGACCACCTACACTCGATGATAGACTGCAAAGAATATTTATTTGCAAAGCCACGAGAAATCCACAAGGTAGTACAAAACTTCCTACAAAACATACACTATATACGAGTCGGCGTCGCGTCAAGTTTGTACTGAAAGTCATCCACCGCGAGAAGAATCCATATAAGGTCGTAAAACCGCTGGTGCAAATTGACTATGTACATACATATCATATTGCCACTAGCTCGTGATACGTTTTCCACTGTTTTTCGCGACTACGCCGAGCTCATTGTGCCGATATAACATTATGAAACGCAAATTACTATTAACGACTAGCCTTTCAGTAGTCGGGAAACACATTTAATTGTTGAAATGCGAGCGGCGCCATGTTTGCCGTTTGTAGTTTCCATACATAAATTGTCGTGAAAATTGACTAACATTTTGCAGTAAAAATGTATCGATGTTAATACGTAATTTATACAAATAAATTTGTCTGAAATCTAATTATATACGTGAATTTGTCGTTAAAAGATACACAATTTTCACGTACAAAATTTGTTCCTACACTTAATAGTTTCCGAAATATTGGTTCACATAAGTTTTGTTCAGCTTAGATCGCTGAAATATCACGCTGTGCGCGGTGCCAAACACTTGCGAATATAATGTCGCATCGCTAAGGTAGAAAAAGGTGGAGATTGATTAGGATGAAAATATCCACGAACCTCCTGAAAAGGGTCTGTGAACCCTTGACAATAAATTGAATACATATAATGTCGTAACGCGCACAGTGGTTGCTCTACCACTCAATAAACAGTAACAATCTAAATAAAAGAAGAGAAATGGTTTAAAAATAAGTGATATTTCGAACACGAATGCCAGCTGTGTAAGCACGAGAAATTCACATGTGTGGATGCAACGTAAGTCTTCCGAGGCTGTAATCGCGATCCAATTCACCAACATCGAACAATACATATATCCGTTACCAATGTGCATCACGGTGCTATATTAGCATGATACGTGCGATGTTTTAACAATATCTGCCTGTCACGATGCATAATCGACCGTTTCCGTCGGCGTGCAAAATTGTTTAAGCGAAGAATGATGTCAGACCACCATAAAGTAAACTATTCGTACATTCTTTATTCAACGACATTTCGGCCTTAAACATTTCTTACTTTCTCTGTGACTAACAAATACCTTAAAAACTTTCAAAGATTAAATAATTACGTTTGACTGAAGCGTGACTCACAACGTATAAATCAAAATGCAAATAATAATAATTCATTTTTGACTGACAGCTGGTCGTTGTTTAAACGAATATCTGTTCTAGCGATAATTTTACGCAAACACATTTTTACCTTCGCGAATGTCAGTCCGGATACAAGCATATCAACCAAAAATAAGAAAAGAATTACTCGCTCCCGTGACTCTTATTTCGAATTCCCAAACTCGTCACGAATTACGCAATTTATTAGCGACGCGATCGTGCTTCTAGAATTAACATTTCGAGAGCGAAGTCGTGACGGCTCTCGAATGCTCTTCTGAAGCCAATCCCATTAATTCTTAAATTATACTTCTCCTTTGTATCGTACGAGCCTCGCAACAGTCACGCCTGTCAAATATTACATAAAATTAATCGTATCCAATTTCACAGCAAGGATAAAAAATAATTGTCGACGGAATAAGTTAATTGCGTCGAGGCGATCTTTAACGTTTCCTGACTGTTCGTGTTACAGACGAGACGGTTAGCCTGTCTAGGATGATGTCAAGGAGTCGCTTGACTCACGAGATCCATCGCGATTTCGAGGGATTCGTTGGACGAACGCACGACACGTGGGACCACCGAATCTTGTATATGCTGGACCTTGACTGTGACTACGCCATTCCAATTTTGCGCACAGTGAGCTCCAAATCAGGATAGGACTAATCGAATGCTACGAATAAACCTTGAATATTTAACGCTAAACCTATCAGACTGTGCGAAGCGGACAACTCACTCTGTGGGAGCTCATAAATAATTAAAAATTGAAGAAATTACCAATGATATTATTAATTAAGACACACTTGAAATATTCTCAATGTTACAGAAAAAACTAGCTGGTTATTGTTGCTCGCTTAATTCATATAGCTATTCATGTTTATCTTGTGCGCGACCCTTTACGGACCACACAAGGAACTTCCCGATTTCCGATTACAACGCCATCTATCGCGAATAAAAAAAATGTGTGAAACTGGTGTCTCGAGAAGGTCTCATAGCCAGCTTTCACAGTGCACGATAAAAAATGAGGTGTTCCGTTGAAAAAATCATGTTGACCTTGACGTGACTTTGACCGGTCCTTTGAAGGTCAAACGGACACGATCGTTCGATAGAATTTTTGAAACCCTAAAACACTTCTCTAAAACCATTTTTCTCACAAATGTTCCATTTTGGAAATATTTGACTATTTCCATACTTTTGGAGCACCCTGTATGTGTATATACATGTGTGTTATACATGTGTGTTATACATGTGTGTTAAACATATGCATACAGATGTAATACTAGTAATATATGTATGTATGTATGTATATTATTTCCGTTTAGTTATTCGCTCATAAATATATATTCTCCCATCTAGATTGTGTTATTGAGTTGTTTTCTTAAAAAAACTAAAAAACTACCGGACCGAATTGGAACAAAATCTAATCAGCTCTAAGTTAGATTGATACACATCGATTGCATCATCGACCATTTTGATCTCGCTATTAGTTTTTCAGAAAACGTTAACGAAAAATTTGTTTACATACGTGCATACATACGCACACTCACGCACACTCGCGCACACACACGCGCGCCAACAATTTGTTAAAAATAGGCTAAAATTACTCCAATGACCTTGAAACATGGAGATCTGTTAAAAAAAAATCGATTTTTCATTCTAGGGACAAGTACAATAACTTCCCCGTAAATCGGAAAGCTAATTAAGAAAAACTCTCTCCGTAAAAATAAATCACGAAGAACATTTAATATTAAACCTTTTAATATGGTTTTGTCTCTAAACGTAAAAAAATGTAAAAATTTCCACGACTAGTCCTAGCCTTAGTTTCCAAATGTCCAATATTTCGGTCGCCTGGATCTCAAAATTGAAGCTTGTATCTTCGCAGGTGAACGGCAGCGACATGTTCACCGCGCCTATCAGGTGGCTTCTGGTCAAAGACAGTAGAGTCTTTAACGGAAATACGACGAGCCAGGAACAGGAGATCAACGAAATCGCGGAAATGTTTAGAGACACGACCGTTTTTCCCGACAGCGACGTGGTTTTAACCAGAAGGCTGCGGAACGACTTCATGGAAATAAAGTCCATCTACAGGCCGAGTCCTTCGCGCGACGTAATAGTGGAGGATCGAGGGTCTTGGACGCCGGAACGTGGCGTTCGAATGAACGACTTTGCACCTGCGTCGCGACGCAGGAAGAATCTTCAACGAACGCACCTGAAATCCTGCCTCGTGGTATTTATGAATAATAATACAGTAGAATGTCGATTACACGAACTAAATAACATCTTATCTCGATTAAATAAATATGGGAGTTACGAGAGAATCACGTACACACGGAGTTGTCGAGTGCTGATACATTAGGTTGTCCGAAAAGTTTCTTTCGCTTTATTAGTAAGTAATACATGCACGATATTTTATGTTTCATGTTACGTTACTAAATTGTGCACGATTCATTTTGCTCCGTTACTGTTACAACACGAAAGAAACTTTCAGGACAACCTAATACATAATTTGGTAGTGCTATCTAATGACAAGAACAAGAACTTCGTTACAAACTTTGAAGTTTATCTAGAACGCTGATGATACATTTTACGAATTAATTTCATATTGTTAACACGAAATTTTGAAATGAAGTAGGGTAAAGAAGATACACTAAACCAGTGTTTCTTATCGAGGAAAGAATAATTCCATGTTGTACAAATGATTCGCCAAAAGATTTCCTTTATACGTTCGACAACATTTTTCGAATAATCGACGTTTCATTGCCATAAACGTGACTTTATAACGTAATGGATTCAGGGAATACGAGATTCGATTCCACGCGATCGTTTATTTAACACGAAAGATTCGTCCAAGATCTTTTCTCGAAAGTGTCGATAAGATAGTAAAATTGCCCATAACGCGATAAAAATGTTCGAACGTTTCCAGTGAGGTAGAAGGAATCGCATTTGCATCGAGTATCTAGTAGCGATGGTGAACGGTAAATTTACGAGCGTAGATACCGATGATAAATCAGCGAGTGCATTTGCGTTCGTAGATGACGGATCCCGATACCATCAACCATCTAACCGATTACGAAAATAAGCACATAGACCCAATAACCAAGGCCAATTATCCCTGGGTGCTGAACATGGTGGATCGGATGAACGCAACGTGAGTCTTTCGATTCTTTCATCTCTTCCTACGTTCTAAACTTTCAAGATTTCACACTCTACGTTCGAGCGTGAACTCGATTCCGTTTTGATCGCGAACAGTTCTACAGCATTGTCTCGCAATAAGCAACTCGCTATCTCCACCTTTTTGTTTCAAGTCGCCCGCCGTGTAAGAGATCCGAAAAGAAGTGAGAGATCCGTAAAAAAGCGAGAAGGCGAACAGATTAGTGAAAAGAGCACAGAACATGTGTAATGTTTTCTCTTTCTCTAGCGTACGTATTCTCCGAAACAATACTGTTAAGGTCGATTCAGACTATACGACACAGACCGTCACGTTTCGGCAACGACACGTACCGGCACAGACACGACAAAACATTCAAACACGCGTTTTAATGGAACTATTCACACTATTCCCGTTGACGGAACGTTCAGGTCGGTGTCTGTTAACACGTTGATCGCCATGTCACCCACATGTGGGTGACAGTGCTTTCCACTGAACGACTAAAGAAATTAATTTCGAACGTCAAGCATCAAAGGAAATGAATTTAAACTAAATTCATGAATTTTGATGAAACTACAAGACTAAATACGACGACAAATGTTTGATTATGCAGTCTCCGATAGTTTAAATAATATTTCATTTTAGTAGAAACTTTAAAGAATATTTGTCTGGCAGTCAACGTGTTAAGCGTGAATAGTTCCATTAAAACGCGTGTTTTAATGTTATCTCGTGTCGGTGCCGGTATGTGTCGTTGCCGGTCCGTGTCGTATAGTCTGAATCCACCTTTAGTTGTACAGGGTGTCCCAAAAGTCGGGGAGGAGCCGGAAATGGGGGGTAGCTGAGACGATTCTGAACAACAATTTCCTTTGCAAAAATGTCGGATGGGGCTTCGTTAAGGAGATATTAAGCGAAAACCC
>NW_026534333.1:11354388-11371748 GCF_026225885.1 Hylaeus anthracinus | reverse complement strand
ACGAAGCCCCATCCGACATTTTTGCAAAGGAAATTGTTGTTCAGAATCGTCTCAGCTACCCCCCATTTTCGGCTCCTCCCCGAGTTTTGGGACACCCTGTATTTAGTTTGCCGCTACACCGAACTCCCTGTTTTTTCCTACGGGTTTCCCCTCGTCTCGCTCGAGAACAAAGTCAAGCCGAATAGCGTACCTCCCTCGAAATAAGCAACTCGCCGATCCCGACCGAGTTGCTTATTTCGAGACAATACTGTATTCGCTACTGTTATGCGACTATGTTTCATCGTGCTTTTAACAACTGAAGATGTTATTCTTCCGTGGTCTAGGATCAGTTTTCAGGTAACGAATACGTGGGGATATCGCGACGAGAACGACTCTTGGAGTGGAATGATCGGGATGCTGCAACGTGGAGAAATTGATATAGGCGGCACTGGAATTTTCTTCGTTAAGGAACGTATCGGTGTCATCGATTACGTGCAACTGTACACGCGAACACGGTGAGACATTTCTTTATGAATAACAAATTCATAAGCAACTTGTATAGAAATTGACCAGTACGCTGTACGTTTATCAGTAGCGTGTAAATTATTTACGAATTTATTTCGTTACATAATTCGTTTATAACAAATTCATAAGCAACTTGTATAGAAATTGACCAGTACTCTGTACGTTTATCAGTAGCGTGTCAATTATTTACGAATTTATTTCGTTACATAATTCGTTTATAACAAATTCATAACAACTTGTATAGAAATTGACCAGTACTCTGTACGTTTATCAGTAGCGTGTCAATTATTTACGAATTTATTTCGTTACATAATTCGTTTATAACAAATTCATGAACAATTTACGCGGCGCTTACAAGTTTCTAGAGTACCAATCAATTTTTGTTGATGGTACGTAAAATGAACGAACTATTCTGGTCACCTGTCTTAAATATTCGATCTTGTATATTTTATCTCGATAAATTAATTTAATTACCAAGTGCAGCTCAGTGTTCATATTCCGTGAACCTCTGTTGTCGACTGTGAGCAACATTTTCACGTTGCCGTTCCAACGTTCCGTTTGGATCGCGATCGGAGTCTTCCTCTTGGTGGTATTCGTTTTACTGTACTTTTCTACAAAATGGGAATACGTTCGAGGTACTTCTGAATACTGGGAGAGCCTGAATCCGGCGGAACAAACGCTTAGCGATAATTTAATGGTCGTCCTGGGAGCGGTCGCTCAGCAAGGTAGGTTAAGGTCTACAAAACGACCAAGTTCGATCTAAACAGGGCTGAATTTTACTTTGGGACACCAAAAATTATTGACTTTTGTTTTATACCATTTAGTAGCTTTTGTTATCTAGATCACAAAAATGGATGTTTCAGTGTTAGGAATCCAACGGTTAAAAAGTTGTGCGTATGAAAAATTGAGCACTTCAAACGTATTTGACTGGTTAATCCGGCGCCATATTAACTTTTATCCATGCTCCGTTGATCGATTAGGTAAAGAATGACAGTAAAATGGTAAAACATGTTACGAAAATACTGTCTGAGTAGGTTTGGAGCCTAAATTTTAGGTACGAATAACTTTTAAATCGTTGGATTCCTAACATTGAAACTTAGATTTATGATTTCTAGGCATCAAAAACTACTAAATGGTGAAAAAAGTCAATACACTTGGTAGCTCCAAAGTAAAGTTCAACCCTAACTGAAACTAAAAGACTAACATTACACTAGTTCGCTATGCGAACCCTTTATTTATTTATTAAAGTGTATAGTGTAAAATAATCAATTGCTATGTATATATATGTATAATCGTATATCATGTCTCTTTATTTATGATGTATGATATATATACAGGGCGTCCCAGCATCGGTGGTACAACCGAGGTGGGGGTGATTCTACATAAAAAAACAAATCGAAAATAAAGAATAAAATATTTTCATTTGAGATTACGTTCTTGAGAAAATCAGTTTTGAATATTTAGCGAGTATGCGTACACGTAACTATGGTTCAGATGGATGGATCCCGATACATGTCATGTGTCACTTATAAGTTGTACTAATATCATTAGTATCAAGATGATGTGCTGTATTACTAATTTCTGCCTACGGATTTAGAGTGAATTTAAATGAAAATAAGACACGTAATTTACTTACTAACTCACTCTATTAATGCAAAAATTGTTGGAAATGCTACCCATTGTGCTGCATACACAACTGTACTCGCCGAATTAAATTCGTATGAACACCAAATGAAACTGTGACAAGTGCTCAGAACGTCATGTCAACAGGAATGTATAGAAGTGGACACATAAACAAAAGTCTGTATCGGGATCCATCCATCTGAACCATAGTTACGTGTACGCGTACTCGCTAAATATTCAAAACAGATTTTCTCGAGAACGAAATCTCAAATGAAGAAATATTATTCTTTATTTTCTATTTGTTTTTTTATGTAGAATCACCCCCACCTCGGTTGTACCACCGATGCTGGGACACCCTGTATAAATCGTAATGGTGTCATTGAAAATGTACCTGCGATATAGCAGTAATATTTCTGTAATGTCTCGTGCTATATGTATAGGTGCCGAACATCTATGATTCTAACGCATGCCTGATGTTCGACAGGATATTACTATGAACCGTACAGGGTTCCACCACGAATCGTCACGTTAATGCTCCTAATCGCGGCTCTGAGCCTGTACGCCTCTTACACGGCCAATATCGTGGCTTTGTTGCAGTCCACCACCGACTCTATCAAAACCCTTGCCGATCTATTGAACAGCCCGCTCAGGTTGGGCGCGCAAGATATCATATATAACCGGTATTACTTCAAGGTACGTATAGTAGAGGACGCCAGGAGTAACGTGGATAGAACTTTCTGCTTCGAATAGGTCGAACAACCTTACCAGCGATTAAAGTAACAGGTTCCTGCCCTAAATAAGAACTGAACAAAATCATAACAAGCAATCGCACAGCACTGCAAACACTAAAAACAAATGTAAAGTGGGGATACAAAATTCTTCTATCGAAATACAAAATATATTAGGTTGTCGCCGAAAGTTTCTTTCGCGAGTTGCACTCAATTATTTTCTGTGGTCGTATTTATATAAATAGACAATCTAATTTCATAGATATTCATGTTGTAACAGTAATGGAACAAAATGAATCGTGCACAATTCAGTAATGTAACATAAAACATAAACTATTGTACATGTATTACTTATTAATAAAGCGAAAGAAACTTTTCGGACAACCTAATATTTCAATTTTAATCAACAGAACTTATATTATTTTGAGTTATTTTATAGCGTCGTGCGTCATAATCGAAAAAAATCGTCCCTTGTTTCTTTCTACCGTAGTCATTCCAAGACCCGGTAAGAAGAGCCATCGTGGACCAGAGGATCGAGCCAAAGGGTCAGAAAAGCAATTGGATGGACATTTCAGAGGGTGTTCAACGCCTCAGAACCGAATTGTTCGCGTTTCACGGCGAGCGTGGCACGACTTATAAAATAATCCAAGAAACTTTTCGGGAAGAGGAGAAATGCGGAATCCAGGAGATTTTTATGTTGGGCGTGCTGGACCCACTTATGGCTGTTCGAATGCGATCGCCGTACAGGGAGATCGTAAGAAACGTGTAAGGCTCGTAGCGAAATGCAAAATTCAACATTCATCGGTCAACTAGTCGTTTGCAGAGCTCTTTTGATGCACGAGACTGGCTTGAAATATCGTGAAGAGAATCGGCTGTACACGAAAAAGCCCGAATGTCAGGGCCAAACGAGTTTCATCAGTATTGGGTTCACTGAGTGCTACTTCGCGTTGGTCTCGATGGGATACGGCGCACTTCTCAGTCTCGTTGTATTGGCGCTAGAAATCATCTGGTACAAAAGGTATGGTTGGGCAATTATTCGAACATGCACCGAAAGGAAGAAAAATGTCAGTGTCTTAGAGTTACGATAACTAAAACTTTATTTACCTTTATTTCGATTAAATTCAAATTAAGTGGTATTTTATACACAATAATTAGTTAAATTATCTTTATTAAATTTGAACCACTGAATTTGGTTTCTATTAAGTATAAAAAATTAATAAATAAATGATAGAAAGGAATTAGAAACCTTTAATGCTTCTTTGTTTTATTTTATTTTACTGCATTTATATTGTTTAATCGTTCTCAAACCTTTTTGAAGCGGCTCCTACATGATGGAGGTCCAATGGACTGTTTTTTTTTACTTTAATTCGCAATAAACTTTGTTCTGAATTGTAAAACCATTCAAAACACGTTGTTTCGCAGTCGGAAAACGCAAGAAGGCAATAACCCAGAGTGGTGGGAACCTCCGTGTAAACAAACACCAATCAAAGATCCAGACATCGACCAAGGACTCGATCTAACGCTTGACCAGATAGAGTAAACGAGTACAAAATGTAATAAATACAGAATCTCCTATATACACGATATACACAGAACAGAACGTTAACCGCGAGATGGTATAAAATGCTGGTAATAATTCTTTGTGAATTCTAGCATAAGGTCGAGTGTACAATCGGGTAGATCGTCGACCCGTTTTGCAGGACTCCCAGCGATTCGAGCGAAGGAAGGAACTATGGTCTCTGGTGGAACCACGGCTCCATCCTCGATGTAACAGCAATCCTTTAGGATGCACCTCCTTCCCTACATAGTTCGACACATGTTTTCTCTTAGAAACGTAACTCGTTACTCTCTACCATAGATCTGAATAAAATATTTATAGTGTACATACGATTACTGCATTTTTTCCTATGTATATGCAAGAACCAACAATGGCAGCATTTACAACTGCCCGTTCTCCTACGAACACATGGTCTCCCACCGTCAGAGGAAAGAAGGCAACACTGAAGAAACAGAGAATTTGGGTATACGACGAACTAAATCGCTATGGTTGATATAATTCGTGTACGAACTTTGTTGCGAATTGTCTTGTTACATCTATCAGAGAGAGGAACTTACCCTTTGCTAAACTTTTTGAAGGGCGGCCTTATAATGGCGTTCTTACTAATGATGCAATAACGACCTATCCTAATATTGGCTAAGTCACCTCTGATGATAGCATCCGACTGCACGATTACTTTCCCGTGCAAAACAATATTCTGCGAGCCGCAGAGAACGGTTTGTCTGCTAACCTTATTCCCAGAGGCCTAGAACGTCGAAATCGTGAGAGGTTATGTAGACGTTTGTTTACCGATCTACAGTCCATTTTCTCTTACCGTTTCGACGTATTCCGCTTTGCTATAATAAATATCTTGAGGTTCCATATCGACCCAGGACCACGAAAATGGGATTGAATCAAGAACAGTTTCGCCAAATCGAGCAAATCACAACAGAGAAATCTTGGAACCACTTGAAACTGTCTAGTTGACACATTCGGTGATTCAGTCAACGCGATATATACTAAAGCGTAAAAACTGACTAGTGGCGCCATCTGTCGTCGAACGGTACAACTACGAAGCCCGTAGCGGCGATTCGATTTATTTGAGTTAGGTTATCGAATCGACATTTTGTCACTTATTGGTAAGCTCGAACGTTATTTAATTTATGAGTATAGGAGAATATAGAATGTAAGATTCCCTATTCTCATATATGAAAATATTGACTGACATTAATGCGTTGATGGCTCATCAAATTAGACGATTGATCGTTGAACCTACAGTTCGCACGTTCGAGGACAGTTCAAAGGAAGCTTGTCTCCGTTATTTCTCTTCGGCTTATAAATAAATAAATAAGTAAGAAATACTTCATGGAGAGATAATGGAGAGATAAAATGGAGCTTATGGAATAGAGTAATAATGGCGGTTCAAGTTCGATGTTTTCAAATGACGGGACCATGGCAACGGTGTGTAGAAGTTAGATACGAGCAAGTAGTATACGAATAGGGAAGCAGTGCTGCTACAGCAGTTTCTCTGAGTGGTGTCGTTCGTCGAAGGTGAACGTATGAAGTTTTCCAGTAATGTCGTTGTTCAAGACGAAAGAATGGTGGCGAACTGTTTGCGGTGCAAACGAAGTTTTCGACAAACGTAGTTTGATGGTAACTGCATTGTTTGGCGAGGATAAGAATGATGTACTCGTGGTGGGCAGTCATGATGGTTACCTGAGAATGTTCAGTCCCTCTTCGCAATGGGTCGAAGACACGAAGTGTCCGTCCAATTACAAATCCACGGACGCGATGATCGAAACACGAATCGCTGATTGCATCGTTGACACCAAAGTGGGGAGATTTGTATCGTGAGTATTATAAACTTCTAACAGATGCGAGCAATTTTGTAACAATGTTACTTGAAGCACCATTTCATGGCACGTGTGAAAATATTTTTTATTTTCCATTTCGAATCAAATTTCCACGACTTCGATTCGAAGTAAGAGGAGAAAGAAATTGGGAAAAAATTGTGAATTGACTTTTTGTTGCAGAGGCTCGCAGGATCTTCGACTGGCGATACTGACACCCACCAAGCTGGTCGTGCACCACGTGAATCTGACAAGTGGATCCACCGAATATGGTTTGTTGTATTGTTTCTTTATCTTAAGGGGGGAGTCTGGTCCAGCTAATGTATTTTTCAAATGCATATCATTTCCAGATATAATTAATTTTTGTTATTGAAACTTTTTTTACATATAAAGGCACGTTCAAAGAAGAAAATTTGACAGTTTAGATTTAATTTGAATGTATACGTATACGTATAGATATACATAGTAGTCGCAAGGAAAGGATTCGGTCAAAATGGTGGGACGCATAGCTCATCGAATTTTGATCCGATTCACTTGATTCAACGCTTAACACGTTCACTGCCAGACTAAAACTCTTCAAAATTTCTACCGTGTTTAAATTTTATTTACACACTATTGAAAGCTGCGTAACGAAACATTTATTTTTGTATTTAGTTTCGTAACTTCATCAAAATTCAAGTATTTCGTTTAAATTCATTTTCTATGACGCTTAACTTTCAGAACGAATAGTTTTTATTTTTCAGTGAAAAGCACTGTCATCCATATATGGGTGACGTGGCGATCAACGTATTAAATCGAAGGTAATTAAGTTTATATCCTAATGAATCTTGACTCTTAATGAATTATTATTATAACATAAAGTTATTACAAAATAACGGCCGACATGTATCGTTCATTTTCATGTTTTTTTCCCGCCATTTTTGCAATTAACAATTTTGTTTTGCAAATTGAGGTTTATACGCATTTTACGTACCTACTAAAGAAAAAAATTTCTGATTTTATCTATCAGATGTTTTCCCAGGGCTCCACGTGTCCCACCGTTTCGACCGAATCCTTTCCTTGCGACTACTATATCTATATATGTATACATTCAAATTAAATCTACACTGTCAAATTTTTTTCTTTGAACGTCCCTTTATACGTAAAAAAAAGTTTCAATAACAAAAATTAATTATATCTGGAAATTATATGCATCAGAAAAATACGTTAGCTGGACCAGATCCCCCCCTTAACACCTGAGATTTCATGGTTCAAACTGTGATCGAATATGGTCGGCTGTATATATCCCTATCTCTATAAAAAAGAAAATTGAAATACGACAGAAAAAAGAAGATGGATTAAATTGGACTCTTAACGCTCTCTTTATGAATTAAAATATCGAAATGGACAGTAAACTGATCACTAGAGTGGACTGGACTCGACTATATTCGGCTAAACTCGATCTTCAAATCGTTATCTCGAATAAAATTGTACCCGTTTCCGTTAACGAAGAGATTGCAACGATCGTGCATTCTTTGTGCGACCTTTGGCGAGCTCGAAGATGAGTTTACGTCGAACACACTCATATGCTTCGATGCGATAATCCCATGGCAAAGCTTCTACAGACGCGGTCCTTTCTCTTTTCTCCCATTGTGAGGAGGTTGTCTATTCGATCGAAAACTGTACAAATGAAGATTTATCTCCTAAACCATCATCGGTACCAAGTAGCAATCCTATACCAACGCCATCTTTTATTCGTTATAGGAGTAGTCTTTTGGACTAAATTTTCTGTTGGACTAAAAAACCGCCTTTCCCATCGTGATCATTGTTTTGAAAATGTACCGAAGCTGAATGGATACAGTCAGACCCATATGTATTCGTTCTATCGAAGAAATTTGTTTAAATTAAACGATGGGCCTAATGTTTCCAAATAAATGTTTCATGATAAATACGTACACGAATAAACTTTACACGCGTACATATTTATAACGAAAAATTTATTTGGAAATATCAAACCTATTATTTAATTTAGACAAATTTCTTCGATAGACCTAGAGGAATACTTATGACTGCATATAATTATCCATTTTTAAAGATCCGAGCTCCTCTAATAAAACAATTCCCAGTCAGCATCGATTCCACGATGACTGAGATACGAAGGGAATTAAATGGAGAAGAAATTGTGAATCGGCTAACAATAATATGTATCATTGCTTTACTTTCAACAGGAGACCGTTGCGACTTGAAGATCGCGTACGAGCATTCGTTGCCACGATTCCCAGCATCTCTGACGACAGGGCCCTTCGGTGGTGCACGTGGCAGAGATTTCCTCTGCGTGCAATGCTTGGATGGGACGCTCCTCTTCTACGAGCAAGAGGTTTTCGCGTTTAGCCTGGTTCTTAGGAATCGCCTGCTACCCGAGCCAATCGTCTACGTTTCGCGGAACGACCTGTTCGTCACCGCGAGCAGTCGTTGGTTCATCGAGTGTTACAGGTATTATATTCACTCTGTCGCGGAAGAAAGTGGAGAGAGAGAGGTGCAAACGGGGAGTGGCCAGCTCCGATTATAGTCATGCATAGATAAGATGTACATTAACACGTAGAAACAATTATTAACACTTTATTTACCGGGAGCCTATTTATAGGCTTTTTAATTCCGGCTTTTTAATTCCGGCGTTTTAATTTAGCTTTTCGAATTTATTTACTGTGTTGATGGTTGTCTACTTACAATGTTCAGTTTTTAGAAACAGACTTGGCTTTCTTAGTAGTACTTAGTAATAGTATGAAGGAATTATTGTCAGCCTAGATTGGCATATGCTACTGTAGAAAATTCTTTTTTGAATTAAACACTGTTTCTAAATAGCCCAGTAGATAAAGTGTTAACAGTCCTGAACCTGTTCATTATTTTTTTGTTTAATCTGGAAGTTAATGTATATTTCAATGTATCAGGGGGTATCATTGTGTCGTATGTACTACGTCTATTGCGTGTTTCCGTAGGTATCAAAGCATGGCGGAGTCAGCGAGGAGCAGAGAGGAGTCCAACAACATGGACCAGCGCGCTGAAGTCGAGAACCTCGAACCAGACTCGAGCTACAATATCGGGGAAGCTCTTCTGGATATCCAGGCCGTCACCCTGAGCAGCTTCGAGGTTGGGATCGTAGCGTTGGGCGAGAAGCACCTGTACTGTCTAAAAGACAACTGTACGGCGGTCAAGTACTCGAAGAGGCTGGAGTACAAGCCACTCTGTTTTCGAGCTTACATTATCGGTAATCCGCACCTATCTTCTCACGAATTCGATAAGAACCCTTAACACGTTGACTGCCAAACGAATATACTTTAAAGTTTCTACTAAAATGAAGTATTACTTAACTATTGGAGACTGCATAATCAAACATTTATCGTTGTATTTATTCTTGTAATTTCATCAAAATTCATGAATTTGGTTTAAATTCATTTCCTTTGATGCTTGACATTCGGAATTAATTTTGTTAGTTGTTCAATGGAAAGCACTGTCGTCCACACGTGGGTGACATGGCGATCAACGTGTTAAAGGCTTCCTGTTAGCCCTGAGACCCAGAGACCTTAATGTCCTGAGCTTTTTGAAGCCGAAATAATCGTCCAGACGTATAGGCTAGTTGCTATCTGTCATTATCGATGGCTAACGACACGACGACGCGTTTAAGTAGTTTTAATAGGCTGGAGAACTTGGCGCTGTAATTGACTGCGGCACTTCCAGAGCCGGACGGGAAGTTGATGGTACTCGTAATTGCCGACACGAACACTCTGATGATTTACGAGGGCACCACGCTCAAATGGTCAGCGCAGTTGCCTTTTGCTCCGGTCGCCGTCGCTAGGGCACAACTGCAGGTGAGTCGTGTGGCAGCTTCCGTCTTTCAACGATTGGCTCTTCTAGAGCACGGACATGGTTGCGAGACAATCCAAGAATAGTCGCAAATTTGGAGTACGCATAGGCGCAAATTATTAGGTGTTTACATAAGTTTTGTTGGTTTCAGTGTTGGATTATTTTATTAACTAAATGAAATCAATACGTTTCCGAAGTAATTAAAAATGGTATTATGCCAACAACTACAATCTGTTATTTATATCTTCCAATACAGGTTGACCAGTCACATCGATATCATGAACACTTACACTACCGTTTAAAAGTATTGACCTTTGCTGGATAGTTGGCGAGGGTCCCTTAAATTATAGGGGACTGAGGGGACAGAGTATTACGCGGATTAGGCTCGTTTCGTCCAAACCTTCCCAGTTCCCCCTTTTTTTGCGAACAGTCACATTACATAGTCGTATTCTGATGACTGAATAGCGATCCGATAAAAGTTTAGGTATGTAGTTTAACTATGCTTAGCATGTATTTATAATATTATGTCCGAGTACTTTTGGGCGCTAGTGTAGTTCAGAAATGCAGATGTATCGCTTTCTAGCACTATCTAAACGTACTCTACGAAACTTACGCATACACCAAATACTTGAGAGCTGGGATAGTAATCCCAGGGATTCGATACATCTAAAGATTGCCTATTCAAAGATGGAATAAAAGCACCAACTGGTTCCCTACTTTGAACCATCGGCCCTAAAACACTTGCTATCCCCCAAAACAGTTGTATGTGCCTACATTCCACTCGAAGAAATATCTCAAACACCTATAATGGTAGCCAGCAAAGGGTAGGATAAGAGGACGCACGCGGAGAAGGACAAACGTCGTCAAGAGTTATCGTCCCGAACGTTATCTTCGCGTTATCGTCCCGCACAGCGTCCAGCAAGGTTGCCGTTGTTGTCCTTCCGGGAGATATACTAACTGCCGGTTCATTAATTGGCTCGATACCGAGAAACGTGGTCACCGTCGGTGCAAACGTAGGGGTACTCGGATGAGACACCAGAGGACCAGTCGGGATCAGTCACCTGCTTTCTTGAAAGGTTCCTGCACGCTCCTGAGATCCACGAATACATTTTTCTAAGTAGAGAGGCTGAGAGTCGGTCTAAGAGGCTAAGAGACCATTCACAGGGAAGTTAACTTCAATTTCCGTTAAGCTGCCATTCCTTCCACTTGTCAACAAATTGTAAAGATTGGGACTATCGTTTCTCGTGCAACAATCACCTTCTTGGAGAACACGGTTCCAGGTTCACGTATCCCAGGACGTTTGAGACTTTCGATTAGATAATTTCAAAACGAAACGAAAATGTTTTGATCGTAAGGTACAGTGGGTGTAGAAAGTATTCGTACACCGATCAATTTCCAAAAAAACTATGTAAAATTGTAATTTATCATAGACAGATATAATAGATAGATAGAATAGATAGATTACAAACAAAAATAGCTATTTATGTAAGTTACGAAATTAACAAGAAAAAAAAGAATTAATCGATAGAAATATCGATAGCAATAAGTATTCGCACAACTGTTTAATTTTTAAAACATCATTAATAAAAAAAGAAATTTACATTAATTTATAAGTATACAATACCTCCTTCGTGTGATTTCCTTTTGATTTTATAATTATTGAAACTCTTCTAAGCGTTAAATTATCTAAATTATTAGTTACTCGAAGTGGGATCTTCTTCAATTCCTCTATTAGAGTTACTTTTAAAAGTACTTTACCGGAAATTTGATGTTTTTTAATTCAAGAGCAATAAACTAATCTGTTTACGTTACAAATTCTACTGTAAATGGTTCGTCATAAGAATCGTACAAATACTTATTGCTTCTACACTTTTACCCA
Source organism: Hylaeus anthracinus (assembly GCF_026225885.1). NCBI lineage: Eukaryota > Metazoa > Arthropoda > Insecta > Hymenoptera > Colletidae > Hylaeus > Hylaeus anthracinus. The sequence goes on along the minus strand of NW_026534333.1, from coordinate 11,359,787 downwards.
CTTTTCGCATTTTCTTGTTAATTTCACAAATTATATCAACTAGTAAATGTTGTTTGGACTATATCCATTTTAGAGACTTCCGAGAATACGTAAAATATCATTGATTATAAAAAAAAGAAGTTAAGAAACTACAATTTCACACAAAAGTTCTTTGGGAAATTGATCGGTGTACGAATACATTCTACACCCACTGTACACGAAAGCGCTAACGAAGCCGTATCTAAAAGGTGAAAAGATAACCTAGGTAATTTAAACGTAAAATCTACAAAAACAGCACTTTCTGACACATCGAGGAAAGAGTTTCTTAGGATGGTAAGACAACAGTAATCCAATCGTGCTAGGCAGAATCAGTAAAGAAGCCTCACTTGAAGCCTCTGATGGACCTAAGACGAGACATCTATTTTTCCTCCTTTCTTTAGCGGTAGAATCGTGATAGTTTAGAGGTGGAATAGAGATAATCAATGAATGCTTTTAGCATTTGCAAGGCGCAATAGTCGTCCTGTCGGACGACGGCCGCCTGGAGGCTTGTTACTTAGGTTCGGAGCCAGGATTGTTCATTGCGCCACCGCTTCATCCAAGAGGATACGATTACGCAGCCGCGGAACAAGAGCTGACGGAGTTGCGAGCACTATTGAAGATGAGCAAAGCCTCAGGTGAGACCCAAATGAGACAGCTTCGATGCTAATCGCAGCAAAAATCTTATGATAATTATTAAAAAAACAACTTTCTTTAACGACACCTAAAACGCATGCTATTTTACAATTTCTACAAATTTCGTACAAATTTATTTTTTAAGCAAAATAGTTATGGTAATTATTAAAAGACAACTTTTTCTCGGTAATAGCTAAAATAGATCCTATTTTACAATTTCTGAAAGTTTCACAAAAATTGCTTCATAAATAACTAAGTTATGATGATCTTATTAACGTACAAGTTTGTCGAAAAACATTCGGTCTTAGGCGTATGTCTGACAGTTACTTAGCGATCCTGAATGTGTTGAGACGCGTGTATGTGATCCTTAAGAACGGAGTTGCATCATTGTCTCGCGATAGCCAAATTATTTCTGAAGAATAGTAACGGGACTAATTGGTCGCAACGTTGCGCAGATGACAAAACCAGTAACGCCACAGTGGACGCCGAGCTGATAGTCTCAGTGAACGTTTCGACAGACTTAGAAGGTAGCGAGAGAGCCGGAAACGAGGATGTCTCGGACGATGACACGGAAGGGCGGCCATTTGTGTGCAAAGTCGCGATAGAATTGTCCTCGTATGCCACGATACACGACGTCCAGATTTGCGTCCAAGTCAGCAAGCCCCTGATTGCAACGGAGGACTTTTTCGTCATTCCCAATCTGTGTAAGCGATTAGTTGATCACAAATTATCGTGTATCTAGCGTGAAGCTTCGTTAGTTATCATGGATCGATTATAATGTAAAGGTTTGTTAGTCAGAGGGCTTGACAATAAACTCGAGGACCCTGTCTCAAAGGGTGAAACCACTCTAGGATTTTCAAAAAATCGACTTTTTTTTGCTTAAACGATACTTTAGGGTCATAAAGATAATACGTCATTTGATTTATAGTGAAAAACAAACGTTAAAAGGTTGAATTATCGATTTTGCCGCAGCGCCTCAGAGCGCGATTAAAGTGTTTATAAAACTATAAACGCGTTTTTCTCGAAACCACTTTTTTCAAACTGCGAGGACGGATTTGTCAGTGAGTATTGGATGGATCGATTTGAAATTTTTACTGAGATGCTTATTTCGAGACAATACTGTATAACGAATTAGAGCAGATGTTATAGAATTTTACTAAAAGATATACAACTCGGCTACCAATAATACTCGTTTTATATGAATAGGATGATGCTAGGATGAAATCTAAAAAATTTCAGGCGAACGAAGCACGACGGAGACGACTGTTTACGTGGACGGAGATCTACCACCGATATCCTCGGAGGTCGAGATCGTCGTGACTTATCGAACGGACACTGGCAGTCTGCGTATCGTTCGAAGACTCGCTCAACTTCCGCTGAAGATGATGCTGAGGAGCTGTCCCCCTGAGAACGCCACCACCTTTACGACTGTCGTCAAACGTAACGATCCTCTCGTTGGATTTACTCAGCTGTTTCCTGGTAAATTCATCGCTAATTTTGATAATCGATGGAATTGTTACGTGCGAGGGCTTCACTCTGTTTCGTAATTTCTATCAGACCTCTCATCCGTGACATTTGCCCTTTCGAGCGGATGTGACCGCGGCCCTTCGATAAAGTTTTTACTAAGAAACTAGGGCGCGTCGCAGGACTGATTTCCACGGAAAAATAGGAGCTAGAGTAGAAAGCATTCGTACGCTGATCAATTTCCAAAAAAAAAAACTGTGTAAAATTGTAATTTATCAACTTATTTTTTGTGAACCATGTCGTTCTACATATTCTCGGAAATCTCTAGAATAGATAGATTACAAAAAAAAAAAAATTGCTATTTATGTAAGTTGCGAAATTAACAAGAAAAAAACAATTAATCGATAGAAATGTTGAAGCAATAAGTATTCCCACAACTGTTTAAAAGTACTTTACTGGAAATTTGATGTTTTCTAATTCGCACGGAGCAATAAACGTGTTCACGCTTGTTTTTGTTCATTTCACAAATTATATTGACTAGTAAATGTTGTTTGGACTATATCTATCTTAGTATTGCTGTTCAACTTGTATAAATGTTCAAACTTATGCGCAAGCTCCTATAGGTAGTCTTATTTGCTTTTTTGTGACATAATTAATAATATTCAGCAGTATTTCGCGATCAAAAGAAGCAATATGGTGGTGCAACGGTGCTGCCGCGTTGTCTGAGCTAACATACGCTGCTGAATATTGTTAATTATGACACAAAAAAGCAAAAGTAGACTGCCTATAGGGGGCTTGCGCACAAAATTGAACATTTATCTAGCGAAAACGACTATTGAGAGGTCTGAAATTTGCATTGTCGAGACAAAAATTAGGACGATACGCAAGCCCTTGCAGTTCCGTGTACGTATACAGCGATGTGGAACTGTGTGAGTGCGTACGAGCATATACAAGGCACGAGAGTCCACTCCCTTAAGAAGAGACCCACAGCAATACATCTTTACCGCTCGAGGTGTATTGCATAATAGAAGTTACGAGGCCAATTAACAATCCTAGTGGCAACCCCGCGTTACGCATACGTAGGTGCGTCCACGAACGCACATCCCCGTTAACAAAAATTGTGCAAACGACAACTATCCTCGGCAGCGCGGCCGAAACAAGGCTCTCAGCCCTCGGCTCGTAACAGAATCTACAATAGGTTTGAATGAAAATTGGTATTCGAGAGTTTTTGAAATAAAAAACTTCGGGAATAAAAATGACGCCGCTGGTAGCGGCGCCAGTAGAGTGCAAAGGGTTAAACTATCGAAATAGAAAGATCGGTGGTCCCTTTGAATCTTTTCGTCGAGAAGCAGATAGGAGGTGGGGCTGAGGAGAGCACGACCCCCTACCGTTTTCTCCTCTGTTCTTTCCGACAGGCTTTCGCCGACGAAAATTATAGCCCGGGATATGTTACGATCAGAGTCGGGATGTTTCGGATGGCCCAGGCCACCTAATACGATAATCGTTGCTCCCAGCGGCTGCGATCGCCCTGTTCGGTTTTCTTCTTTCTTTTACGGACGCTCGCCGCGCAGCTTGGCGCACCTGGCCGATTTCTAACCGTGTAATTTATCGACGCGGCGAGACCGCTTGTTGGGCTCTTTCGTTAACTTAATCACGATCGGGGATGGGTGCGTTCGACTGATCTTTTGTAATTGAAACACATCTGAAATACCGACCGGACGTATCGGTAGTGAATGTATTAGTACCACTGACGGGCATCTGGAGGTCTCCGCGTCCCTTGGAGGTTGAATAATAAAAAAATCACCAGAAGACTTATCGCAATGTATCGTTGAACTATCATCAATCCGTAAATCGTAACGAATTATCGCTAATCGAGATGAGTAATTATCAATCAATATCAATTATTACGATTACGTTTAATTAGCGATCATCGACCACCATTGCGACCGTCGATCGTCACGAATCATAATCAAAACGTTCTTCGACGTCATAGAAGGTCGAAATATTAAACACCTTTCCATTTGACTATGATTCGTGTTAGGATAATAATAATACGTCATCTCATTTTTAAGTATCTGCGATGGTCTTAAAATCTTTGGAATTTTGAATCTATCGACGGTGTTTCCCCTTGAAATAAATACTTTTTTTCTATCTAATTTTACGTTTCGACGGTTCATCCAAGGAGGATGTTCGAACGTAGAAAATCACCGGCTGGAAGAGAAGCTATTAGTCTCCCTCGTAATTTACTCTACGCGTTGATAATTGAAAATAGAGGATACGCTTGTTTGAACACGTAATAGGCGGTGCTGCAACTGTCAAGACCGTTTGCATTTCAGAATTCATCGGCGATCAGCTTCAGAGACAAAGGCAGAACTGGAACGCGCTTGGATTGCGGCATGCGAGGAGCCGGCACGCTGTCACGATCGTTTCCGGTAACGCGACCAATCGATATCGGGTGCAGTCCAACGACGGACTATCGACGACCTTGGTGGTCCAACAGCTGATCAACAGGCTGAAGGACAGAACGAGTGGCAATCACACCGCGACTATCGGCCAGAATCACATTCAGCTGGTGCATTCGCGGTTGGAGGCTCATTTTCTTGCTCGTCGAGAAATCGACAAAATAACGGTAACGATGATCGTTTTTCTACTTCTTTATCTCTCGAGTCGAACCAAGATCCTTTTATTTGTGGATGGACAAAGATTAAGGCTGACTAGTAAATGCCCTGAGAATTTTTTAAATAGTATTATATGATACTTCGAAGCGATTGTGTAAAGGGTTTTCTACGAAAGATAGGACGAAAATTTTATTTTGCTATTTTATCGTATTAGGCGTGTGCAAACGTTTCCTTCGTTTCGATGGTGGTGTGTTACTATTAGACTGCGGATATTACGCATTCATGCCCGCAGATGAGAGTGTATCAAACGAACGTATAAATCGGAGATAGTAGATCACTTTTAAAACACGAATCTCTCGTTTTTCGTCATCAGGACGAGATCGGGCTGCTGACGATTCAATTGAGAAATATCGAGAGGAAGATGCTGAGAGCCGTAAGAGAGAGGAACAACAAATCGTTGCCAGACACTGGTTTGCCGTTCCTTTTCGACTTGACGTATCATGCGATTTTGGAGCACCTCGAGAAACTTGTCAAAGCGAGAACAGTAAGCCCATACACATAGTGTACTGCTTGGAAAATTCTTCTGTATGTTTTTGCGTTATGTTATGTTATTGGCATAGAATTGGCATAGAATATGTAATTGGCATACAATATATATATATATAT
>NW_026534333.1:11342795-11353988 GCF_026225885.1 Hylaeus anthracinus | reverse complement strand
ACATTCAAAAACACGTTTGAATTTTAATATATATTTATTGAATTACATAGGTGCCATTCTGTTCCACAACCTTTCCACCTTTTAAGGGATGTATGCACGTTATTTGTTTTCAACCACTTCGATATATTCAGACCTGTACCACCTACCAAAAATCGACATGGACTTTCCGGACAACCCAATGCTTGTTACTTCAACGATACTTGTTCCTCATTGCAGGAACGCGAGAGAACTGGCCACGAACTGTGGTGCAGCCTCAGACTGTTGCTCCTGTTGCTGCGACTTAACGCGAACGAAGAAAAGTACGCAGCCTTGGAGGCAGCTATTGGCTTCCAACCACGACCATGCGATCAACTGGTAAGTATCTACGTTGTCATCCATCAGATTTTCCGAAAATATCCACTAGGCCCAGGGAAAATTTGTATCGATCACATATCCTATGGTCTGGTGTAAATGTCCAACACCTCTAGCCTCTAACAGAGTTAAGGACCTTGCCTGCTAAACTATTCATCCTGCTGAAATCCACCAAGACCTCGGCGCTTGCTACTTTAATACAAATAAAATATGACAACTAGGTCAAATCCACACCGTCTCAAATGTTGTTTGATGTTTAAGGACTGGGAAGAGATCGCTGACGTGGCCCTGACGACTCTTCTCAAATCAGTCTCGAAAAAGCTCGGAACTACGGAAAGCAAGTCTTTGACGTGGGGCACAATCACACCGATCGCGTCGAGCAAGGAGCTGGCGAAGCTGAAGAAACGTCTGGTTCACGCGATAGAGCGGTTGGATGAGTCCAGGGGATCAAACATCGCCGAGGTTGAGCCCAGCGATGGTAATGATCTAGCTTCTGCTTAGACTGGAAGTATATCGTCGCTTTTTCTTGCGCTGTTTAAAAAGGATTGACTAAGTCGTCGACTTGGTTAAATTTGACTAACTCGAGTAACTCGGAATCAGACCGAGGAAAGAGTATTAAAATTTATAAAAATATTACGTAGATACCAAGGTTGATTATTACGGAAAGAAAATGACACGAAGATAGACGAGTACCTATGAAACTGCAGACAGCGCAATTATAACTAGTGAAATTATAGCTACAATGAATATTTTTTGAACAATGTAATTTTTCATGCTGAACATCGGTCAATTGCGAACGAGAGAAACATGGATATATTTACGTTTCTCAGAATGACTGAAAAATAACAAAATAAAACTGAACTTCTGTTCAGTCTTGAACCTGCTCTGGCGTTGAATAAACCGGAGATGCGGAAAACGTTGAGCGTATTCGATACGCGTCCGTTGGTCGATGACCGTCGCGGTACCATTTGCATGCAAATAAAAATAGTCCGAATGAGACCGTGTTCGGACTTATTTTCATCGGGAAAACCTCCCCAACCTATTAATAGTACTCTCACGGAGTACAATTCGAAACGTGAATGTATTAGGTTTTGTATCAGCAGCTGTCACGATGGAACGCATGCGGCTCGCTTTGAAGTTCGGTCAGGCGGTTTTGAATTCCATAGCTGCAAGTCGCTGGAATCGACTCGGTCACTCGAGCTGAATAAAGTTAGGGTGATCCTATTGGAAGCGTATTCAAGTGTATTCAAAAAAGAAAGGCATACGTCTAACTTATAATCGAATAAAGTTTTGTCTAACTCTGGCATTAACATGCATATTATTAGTATTCGCATGCATATTGTCACACGTTTGTTAATAATAGGAACCATTGAATTTTCCATGCATTCCTTTCTCACTCTCCTAGACGTATCCAAATCGACGACACTTAGAGAGGCTGAACTATTAGGTTATCCAGAAAGTTCGTGGCAATTTCTAAGAAAAATTCAAAGGCATATAATATATATATATACATGTACTTATTGAATTACATAGGTGCCATTTTGTTCCACAACCTTTCCACCTTTTAAGGAATGTATACATGTTATTTGTTTTCAACCATTTCGACATATTCAGACTTGTACCACCTACCAAAAATCGACATGGACTTTCCGGACAACCCAATAAAATAAATCGAATAACTCGAAAACAAACAGAGATAAGGAAGAATGTTAACTACAAAACTTTGTCAATTTCACACAAGGAATAACATAAAGTAACCTAAATTTCCATACAATTGCAGGTGGCGCCACTGCACCTTAGAAAGTTCACGATTTCTGAACTTTTCTCGCTGAAAGTTCATCGAGTCAAAGTCGAACCTACAATATTACTAAAAAATCAAAAGAAATGAACTGTTCAACCTCGAACCTGTTCTTTTGTCGAACAAAGCGCACACGCGAAACACGTCGAACCGTATTCAAGGCGCGTGCGTTGGTCGACGATCGACGCGGTAACTTTTACGTAAGGTACGCGTGTCTTCGACGCTCGGATAATTTTATTCCGCGATTCACGATCCACGATCCGCGATCCTCGATCCACGGCGTGCCGAGCCGACAAACCCGATGAAACGCGCGGCTCGAATCGCCGCGGTGATTCATTCTGGCGCCGCGATTCTGCTTTTCCGAGGTTAATTAATAGGAAGAACGCGGCCCGAGAGATCTGTCTTTGACTCGGGGCCAACAACAGTGCGCGCTTTGTTTGAAAATTTTCTTGTAGTCACGCTGGTGCCTCGATCCAGATAATGCGAGTGAAATATCGCGTGTGACGAAAAGTGGAGAGCTTTTCGTCGTCGCGACACCCGAGCAGCCCCTATTCGTTGAGGTGATGATAGAAGATTCGCGAGATTCGAATCCACGTGTAACTTTTTTTCGATGAATTAATACTGTTCATCGTGACGGAACAATTACCATTAGGGATACTCGACTAATTTTTCGTTGAATTTGAATTCTCGGATACATCGAGCGATTTGTATAGTCGAAAGTAATTTGAATATTCAGAGACATCGGGTGTGCATGTTAGTGTGCGATTAAGAAAAGTTAAAAATGGAGAATAACGATTGGACTGTGGATTGTACGCATTTATCGCGTACACTGATATAGGAAATATACTAAAAAAAAATGTATGTAACGCGTGTAAAATATATTATATTAATTAATATAATGACGTTAATATATTATTTTGCAAACGTACATATATCTTTGATGTATGTTTAGCATATTGACATATTCTCTTATACCAGAAATGCATAAAATCTGTAGTTTAATAATGATGAATGAAACACGTGGAGAAGAATGATAAATGGAAGCAAACGATGACGAATTAAGAAAAAATGATAAATGGAGGAAAACGTGAACGAGGTAAGAAACGATTTCGATGAAGAAATAAAATCGTGTTGGAAGGCAGCGTTTCCGAGTAACGGACGAATAAAATATATTACGAACAGCGGGCAATTTTTCAGTTTAAAACAAGCAACGGCCGTTTCGGAGGAGCACGGATTTTCGGAGGTGATTTCTGAGAATATATTTTAAGAATAAAGTAAATTTCGAAAGCCGAACAATCCCGTTACGTTCACCGTGGGATTACGTTATTTCTGTCCTTGATCGTAATAATAGAAGCTTCGCTAGTTTTTCAATATTTAAAAATGTATACGTCTCGGCGATTCAGATATACAAAAGTTCCAGTTAACACTCCACCTTCCCGACATTTTATTTGTTCCTACTTCTACCAAAATCGATCGAATGACTGATCTTGAAGGGACTTTCTTCAATTGAATGCAAAAACACATCACGTGGTTCTGAACGCAATAATACACGAAACAATTCTATGTAATTTCTATATTGTATAAAAGACCTGCGCGTAAAAATTTGAAAACAGTCATTTAACCAGTCGTGATACGCGTTAACCCTTCATTTACTGACGGGACTTCTAAGTTACGTCAATTTTCTCGTGCTACTGTATTAATTAAACGCTTCGAAACCTATTGTGACTTTCGAGTCCACTTCTATAAAGTGCGTTTCTAATTATTGGATGACAGCACAAGCTTCTTTTTCTTTCGGAAGCTTGTTCGAGACAACTCTATAAGATGATATAAGACCAACATGGACGCCTAGATTTTAAAAACTTTTTAGAGATTCAATAAATAAAGGGTTAATGTCAAAACTCGTCCCTGAAGAAGTTAAAGTTTCTTTTTCTGTATCCAGTTTTGGCAACTTAGCAGGCGTTTGCTCCCGTCATCCCTTGTGGAACGGTTTATCGCGTTCGAGGAGCTTTTGTTCGAGGTCGATTCGAGGAACTCGCGACGTTCGTCGTCGGAAGCGGCGCGTTAGAGGAAATACCGCATCCTCGATGAGGCATCGAGTGACAAATGGATGCGCGAATCCTCTCCTCCTCCCTGTCTCTCGAGCTGACCGATCAGCGGTGCAGCCGAGGTCCGCGTTCCTCTCCTATCTCTCGTTCCCTTTGATCGTCTTCCCGCCACTTCCCAGGCCTGCTCTTTGCTCGACGAGGGGACACGCGCGCGATTGGTGTCTCTGCGGAGCGCGGATTACGCGGAAACTCGCCGCAGGCTTTGTAATCGTCCTTCCTGGAAGAAAGAACGAGGATCCGAACGAGGGAACGATCGAGCTCGATTCCCGACAGCGCTCGAGAGACATGCGGCGATAGAAGTGCAGTAAAGTCTCCTTAAACGCACGAATTTCCCTACGATACATGTATTAGGTTGTCCGAAAAGTTTCTTTCGCGTGTCGCATTCAATTATTTTCTGTGCCAGTGTTTCTATAAATAGACAATCTAATTTCTTAGACATTGATGCTGTAACGGTAACGAAGCGAAATGAATCGTGCACAATTCAGTAATGTAACATAAAACATACAATATCGTGTATATATTAATTATTAATAAAACGAAAGAAACTTTTCGGACGACCTAGTACAAAAACCATCCCCACCACTGAGGAGTATACCCCTTGAGGGGTCCAAGAGTTCGATCGCCGAGTAGTTTAACCCTTAAATGGACAATGTTGTTTTTAAACAACATACTAAACATCACAGATAAAATTGACCTTCTTTTATTTCTTTTGTAATTTTGACAACTAGGAAAAAAAAAATCGTCCATTTAAGGGTTAACACGATTCGGTATCGGATACCTCGGTGAGACAACGCTAATGGAACAATAACATTTTCTTTATTGTCCTGGTGTTATCTCTCCGTTCTCTTCTTTATTCGCCGTTCTTCTTTATATTCGAAGCTGGTCGGCAAACATAAAAAAATATACGAACTCTACTCGTACTAGAAGTTTGCCTCTCTACAGCACCAACAATATATTGAAAATTGTCACATCTCACGTCAGTGGCAAAGTCTGCGTCACTCGTGATTCGAGGCACTGTGTCACGAGTGCCCAATGACCCCTGCGTCATCCCAGCCACTGTGTCCTCCATAAAACTCTATGATAATTACGGGACTCGGTTCAACGTGGATTCTTGTCGCCCACCCACGGCCTTACGTCATTTCAACAGTGTCAAATGTAGCGTGTCTGTTTAATCGAGTGACTTCTCATATGGAGAGTCTGCGTCATTTGTTTCTATAAACACTGCGTTACTCTGCGTGAAATCACCCTGGAGCTCTAGGTAAACATTTCTGGACTCGATTGTATTAGGTTTTCCGAAAAGTTTCTTTCGCTTTATTAATAAGTAATACATGGACGATATTTTATGTTTTATGTTACATTACTGAAATGTGCACGATTCATTTTGCTCCGTTACTGTTACAACATGAATATCTATGAAAGTAGATTGTCTATTTATATAAACACGACCACAGAAAATAATTGAGTGCAACTCGCGATAGAAACTTTCGGGACAACCTAATAGATGAATCCTTGGCATCTTTCCATAACCGTATATTATTTAAACGTGCCTTTAAGCGAATAAGCGACAATTCTTCCGAGTTTGATTTCTCTGTTAGAACCCACTGGCCTCTTAAAAGCTCGGGCACCTCGGGATCGCTAAACCCGTACTGTAACTGCTATCAAGCATAGCTACAGCCCCTGAGAGCGAATCAATGACTGATTTACCACGCTCCCCTGTAGGATAAAAAACAACAGATGTAACAGTTAACTAGAATCCAGCAGATACTTACAAACCATCAAACTTCCCTTGATAGATCATACCTCCATATCCTAAAAAAAAAAGAATCATTGCAAACTTAGCCACTCGCCCAGAACGATCGAAGGATCTCACGTCACAAGGTTAACTAACTACTCGTTTGAAACTCAACCGAAGCAGCTTAATTCCTTTTAGGGTTACAGCCCCCGAGGGTTCTGCACTAGAGGCATGCAAGATCGCCCAAGTCCCGGGATCTTGAACTTCTTCATGTAACGGGAAGTTCGAAGAGGACAGTTGATGGCAGGACTTATTTGTTAGATAAATAATTAATATATAACTTGTATATAGAACAAAGTTAAAGTACCTAATACATACGTTTAACAACATTATCAGAGTGAACATAATCTATCACCATGTCTTAAAGATATTAATTACTTATCTCACAAATAAGTCATCAACTATCCTCTTCGAACTTCCCGTTCCATCAAGAAGTACGGGATTCGAGCACCGTTTGAATCGCGGGATCCCGAGCCAATCGAATGTATCGGGATCTCGACCGAACTTTTCCGTCCCATCCCGATCCCGTAACTCTCGGGATCCCGCACAACTCTATTCTGCACACGTCCTATGAGCGACGCTTGAACGTGCAAAGAGCGTAAGCGCGAATCAGGCTTTACTGCTCGTCTCGATCCCCCCTCCCTGGGAAGGAAACAATTCTCTGGTGGTCAGGGACTCGTGAACCGTTCTCGCGTCTCCTCGAACGGCCTGCCACCGCCTCCGGAAGCAATTGATTGCGAGCGCCGCTAATTAGTTTACCATGCCGATAAAGGCTGCCTCTTTGCCTCGCCTACTAAATAGGAACGCACGCTCGATTCGACTCCGTTCGTCTCTCCCCGCTGCCCTCCCTCGCGCATGTTTGCCCCCCGCGCGTCTACTGGGCTAAGGCAGGATACGTCGTTTCCGGAAACACGATCAAGATTACGCTCGAACCGTACGCCGCAACCTTCTTCCTTTTTCGCTCGAGATTGCGCGGCCTCGAAAACACCGCGCGGAAAAGAGGTTTGTTTCGATTTAATTTGGATGACCCAGTCAACAAAACGATTCGATTTCCAGATCTGATCTAGACCTAGTTGTTCTTAGTGGAGACACTAAGGGTTGAGAGATTTATCTTTCAGGCGAGGGAAACTTTCAATTTGCAGGTCTCCCTTCGAGCAAGGCGAAACGTGTGCAGAAGACACTCTTACTCGCTAAATGGAGATGCGCAGCTTTCAATACACCACCATCACAAGCCGTTTATATTGCACGATATGCTCAGTTGGGGATGCCACGAGGCTGAGTCTCGAAAATTCAGCTTATTCGACACGAATATCTATTTATTCGTAACTGAAGAATTATCGAACGCTGAACCTTTCAATTTCTGGGACGATGGTTTAGACATCGAGTGGTTTACTATATTTGCTCAGCAAGACTTTGATTTAAATCCAAAAAATATAGGCAATAAAGGCCAATAAAGGCAAAAGGTGTGCAGAAGACACTTTTACTCACTAAATGGAGGTGCGCAGCTTCCAATACACCACCACCACAAGCCTTTTATTGCACGATATGCTCAGTTGGGGATGCCACGAGGATCTTTAAATTTCTAGGACGATGGTTTAAACATCGAGTGGTTTACTATGTTTACTCAGCAAGACTTTGATTTAAATCCAGCCCAGGTTCTGCTACATGCCCATCGAAGGTCTTCAAGGACTTGGTCTTTCGATGCCGAGCGATGAGGAAGCTTCTAGCGTAGCAACATTGCGTCCAGCAGCCATCAACGTCGAGGTTTGGTTATCGTGGGCAGGCAGCGTTTCGGGATAGGTATACTTCTCGTCGGCGCGTATGATTTAAAAGCGGACCACCTTGCTAAATTCTCCATCTCCGGGACCACCAATGGAGATTCTTTCGGGGAGGACTAAGTCACCGTGAGAGCGGTAATCGGGGATAACGAGCCCGGGGAACAGGGGGTCAGAGGCGCGCGCGGTTAGAATCCTCTCAGGACGCTCGTTCCGACCAATTACCTCTCTCCTCGACTCCTACCCTAAATACCTATTACCTCTCTTCTTCGGAGGTCGATATCCAACAGGTCCAGTCCGCTCTGGACGATCGGACCATCGAAACCCTGGGAATCGAGCCGCGTTTTCGACTTTTCGTCTACCTGACGAACATCCTCGCCTGCTGGACGGTTCATCGTTGCGGGAAGTAGGTACATCGCGCGGGAGGTTCCTTTCGTCGCGCCTAATCGATGGTAATGCCTATGGTAACCGCGGACACGCTCCCACCTCGATCCCCCTCTCTCGATAGCTTTGGATATTAGGTAGATTAGGCGTTCCTGGGATACACTTATCCTGTACATTATTTTAGGAACTGGTCATCTTTGATAAAATAATTTTTTCTTTAACACGTTGACTGCCACGGATTCACATGGAAATGTTTACAGAACTAAAATTTTGTCTCGAGACAATTAGAAACTGTAGAATCTAACATTTGTCGTATTACTGATTTTTGTATTCTCGTCAAAATTTACGAATTCTATTCAGATCAGTTTTCATCAACGCTTAGCCCTTGAAATCATTTGTTGCAGTTCCTTGGCGAAAAGCTCCGCCACTCGTATGTGGATGACGCGGCGTTCAACGTGTTAAATGATTTGTTTAAGACCGTATGAACGTCTAGGTTATTAGCAATCACATTTGGCAGAGCAACTATGTACCTCCAACAGATGTCTAAAATACGTTGACGATAATACGCGGATATATGGGCTTGGGTGAGTGTGACCAAACAAAATCCATATATATGTATATTAGGTTGTCGCCGAAAGTTTCTTTCGCAAGTTGCACTCGATTATTTTATATGGTCGTGTTTATATAAATAGACAATCTAATTTCATAGATATTCATGTTGTAACAGTAACGGAGCAAAATGAATCGTGCACAATTCAGTAATGTAACATAAAACATAAAATATTCTGCATGTATTGCTTATTAATAAAGCGAAAGAAACTTTTCGGACAACCTAATATATACACTAATGATATAAATAGGTAATAACAATAAAAGTAACGAAAGAATAAAGTAATACGTTGAACACGAGCATATATGTGTAACAATAAACGAATTAAAAAAGAAAGCAAGTGGGTTAATAAGACAATAGTTTCATGGGATCCTGTCCGAATGTAATAAATGATCAACCCATCTCCGTTTATCTACCTGTTGCTGGCGATCAGCGCGAATACCATCGAAAAATTCCTGTTGTCAAAAGAAGGAAAAAAAAAACGAGGCTCGTCCTAACGGATCCATAAATCATCCGTAAGTGCGGACGGACGGGGACTCGACAACTTCATAGATTCGACGAAAATCGTTAAACCGACCACGAGGGTCGGAACGATGAACGAAGAGATAGCCAAGACTCGCGCTAATGACTGGCTTCCGCGACCCTCGCAAAATTTACAGCCTGTCTCTCGCTCGAGCTGGTGCTCGAGACTGCGCGGCGAGCAGCGAGTACGTTGTGCCTTGGAAGCTGTTGCAAATTTTGTCAGAAGTTCTACAATTTCAAATTCGAATGGTAATGTTACGTTACGTAATGGTAATGGTATGTTCCTTCTCTAGGCAGAGTGGTTAATAGTCCTGAATAACAATATAGGTGATTGATAAGCCTTGAGCAAGGACAGTTTGTTTTCCAATGATACTGCTGACGACGAATTAAATAAGGGAATTTGTTTATTTTTCTAGGAAAAAATTGTATCGTGTCCTAAGAAGTCACATTTATATGTTATCTATATATTATTTATATATAAATAATTTTACTAAATTTCATTCCTGTATACAACGAATAAGGTGTCGATAAGAGATTGTCGTTTGGTTTGAAACGACAGGTAGTGCGACAAGACAATGTTTTTCTCAAGGTCACCGTTTTCGAGACACGATTCACGATCGGTTCGTCGCGAGAAGCAATAACGACGGCCAAGGTGTCGAAGGTGTAAGGCTGCGCGGTCGATACTCCAAAAATAGATTCGCGATAGCTCGAGTTTAGAGATAGGACGCGACCGTCTCGCTTCGTGGATTCGACCGCTCGACCGTCCACGCTCGTTTCGCGCGAATGTCTGTTCAGCGTTCCCGGTTCGTTTATTTTGCCAATTCAAACAAATTCGCGTCCCATAAGCTTCACGACGTACGCCTGGAACGTTTCCCTCGCTATCGGCGTGGTTCCTCTCAGGCGAACTGACAATTCCATTCAATTAAACTTTAGTTTACTTCTTTCGTACGTGCTTCATCGCATTTTTAAACGAATTTCCGCTAAAACTAATTCGCAATCGACAAATCTCTTCAATTGTGAATGAAGGTTATTTGCTATTGAAGAAAAATTGTATTAGGCGTGGAAATTAATTCTGTGCCTTTCTAAGGTTAATTTACGACCTATCAGGTCGAGAACGTAGAAGGTTTGTATCTAAAGACACAGAATTCATGTCTACACCCTAATCATTTACGTATATATCTACAATTACAATTAAAGTTACTTGCAATTGACGTCTAACTTTTCATTTAACTCTTTGCGCCACAGGAATTCAGATCATAAAATAGACACCCATGTTGCACAGGAATTTTATTGCGTTTTAAATCAAACAAAATTGTTACATTTTTATTAATAAAGGTGTCGCACCTATACACATGCAGCTATTGCAAAACTTCGAGGTGGGATTAAAAGTGTCCCACCATGCGTTACGGTTCATCAAAAAGGTGGGGGCACTTTTAATCCCACCGTGCCCCAAAGAGTTAGAATTCAAGTTAATTGCAAACGAAGGTTGATTGCATTTACGTGTTAATGTGAATCATAGTCAACTACGAATAAATGCCAATTGCAATTAGTACCTGTATTTTCACTTGTTAGTATCGCGGTTAACTGCGAGTAATTTTTCACCTAATCTGATCATTGATTAAAAATGGAGTTGCTCGGTAACCAACACTGGTTCTAATCAGAAAGCCACAGAAACGCTACGGAACGTTCCGTTGGAGCGCTTCCGCAGCTTCTCTCTCCTCTCGCGGCCACTGGAAAAGTTTTTCTCCCGTTCGCACGCAACGACCGCTTCGCGAGCTCCCCTTTCTCCCTTTACGATTCTCTCTCTCTCTCTCTCTCTCTCTCTCTCTCTCTCTCTCTCTCTCTCTCTCTCTCTC
>NW_026534333.1:11332254-11342785 GCF_026225885.1 Hylaeus anthracinus | reverse complement strand
CTCTCTCTCTCTCTCTCTCTCTCTCTCTCTCTCTCTCTCTCTCTCTCGCTCGCTCGCTCGCTCGCTCGCTCTCTTTCTCGCTCTCGTTTCCTCTCGCCCGTTACTTGCCGATTTTCTTCTCCCTGTAATTCTCATTCTCGAGACGGCGCGCTCGAGTGTAGCCTCGCGGTTAGCTCACTCTCCTTCGTTACGTCCGTGGAATCACTGCTCGGCGATCAAAACAATCCCCGCGAAATAATGGTAGGAGTAACAACTTGTTCGTAGGAACGTGTCAAACATTAGTACGGTCCGGATCGGTTCTAATATCTTGGGTAATATAGAAACGACTGTAACGAGATTAAACATCATCTCGATGAAAATCGCTCATCACTTTTCAACGGCATTTCTTCTCTCGAGCTACGGGCGTCGATTTTTTTGGTAAAAAATTATTCTCAGCCGAAAGGTTTGTGAGACGATAATTGATTATTGCATATTGCATATATATATTATATAAATAACTTATATAAATAACTTTTAAACATTTAATTGAATAAATTCTTCAAAATTCAAAAATGCTTAAAGGAAACTAAAATAATTCACAATTTTAGTATATATATCAAGGTCACATCTTGAGAGATCTTAAACTCATCGGTACTTTCTAGAATACATCTCCGAAGTGGATACACGCGATACGTCGATCGGAAGTAGCCATATACAAAGTAGTCCCCAAACGTAAACATAGGTGTTATTGGTAGCGGTAACCGAGGACGCCCCATAACAATTAGACAAAAGTAGACGTCA
Organism: Hylaeus anthracinus; assembly: GCF_026225885.1. Taxonomy (NCBI): domain Eukaryota; kingdom Metazoa; phylum Arthropoda; class Insecta; order Hymenoptera; family Colletidae; genus Hylaeus; species Hylaeus anthracinus. The sequence continues at coordinate 11,342,005 of NW_026534333.1, read as the reverse complement.
TGTAAACGTAAAATGGCACAGAGTTTTCGAAGTTGTGTTCGAAGAGATCCCGATATACAAATCGAAATTTCGTTAGACGAACGTTACGGATTCGTGAAATATGAATTTGTATATTTGTCAGAAACGTGGCTAGTGGTGGAGGCTGTTGCATTATTTGACCTAACCAGCGCAAAAAGTTGGCACACCACCGTCCCAGAGTCCCATTAATCTTTTAATTTTTGATAATTGAATTAGTCCCGTGGCTAGCGCAACGGACAGGAGCACGACCGAGTTGTAGCGTTCTCCCTCTCTTCCTCGAGAACCTTGCAGTTTCTCCACCGCCGTTCTCTTCGCCGGTTCCGAGTGGACCCGGCCTCTATCGGCTACCTCCTCCCCCCCTTCTCTATCTCCTGGTCGTCCACCGACTTCTCCAGCTTCTCTTGCCGTGCTCCACCGCCGCCACCTCCACCATCTCCGACGACCATCTCCGTCGTAACCTACCACTCTCGGACTCTCCAGCGTTCCCTCCCGCCCCCACCCCGCCGCTCCCTCCTTGGCCCTCTATCTGGACGGGGAACCTCGTTACTCCGGCACGGTGGTGGAAGTCGCAACGGAACTTCAGTGCAGCTGCGACGAGCAGCTGACGCGGAATCGTTTTGGTTAGTTGCTGCTCGAGGCTCTCCCGTCGCGAACGCACTGGGCCGATTTTCAATCGCGACGTACCGCGCGCGCGGTTCAACGCGACCGTTCAGTGCGCATGCCCGTGTGCTTGTTGCGTGCCTCGAGTACTCGCAGAGAAGCTGCGCGCATCGAAGCAGACGCGTTTTGGTGCACACCGTCTCGAGACTTTCCCGCACGTCAAATGAACGGAGCCCCGATCGACCGCGGCCAAGAGAAAGCAGCCTCGTCAACGCGTCGACGCCGAGTGTCGCGAGATCGTGGCGATTCGACGACCGATCACTCGTCGGCCACGAGCCGATCCGACGGTGGTTGAGCTCGCGATACCGCCATCGCTGCCAACCTCTTCCTAGCTCTCCTTCAACACGACCAACACCGACTCGGGTGAGTGCTAAGGATTCTATAATCCAAGGGATGCACAACGTCCACCGAATGATTAAACGTGAACCCGATACGAACGACACGGAAAACACTCCTGTCGCTCCGACACCAGTAAAGGTCCGTTTTCACCGTGATACAAAAGTCACGGATTTAAAGCTCCGTTTTCACCGCGTTACGAAGTCACGACTTTTAATGCAGCTACGTTAAATCTCGCTACGTTTATCGTCATGGATACTCGAATGCGTTTTCATTCCAGTCATGAATTTCGTGTTCCGTTACGTTCTATTCACGCCATGATATCAAATCATTTCTATTTTCAAATCTAATATCACGGTTTCACCGTGACATTGGACGTTACCGTTTTCGTCTCGGAGATTCAACAGAAATGTACCGAAATCAGAAAATTCCGACCGCAAGGGACTAAATGTCGCGATCTTATGATAATCCAAATCGCAAATCCTATGTGGACATGACATTCCAACCACGAATATCGCGTTCTCGCGACGTAAATTCTTTCTATTTTCCATTTACTGTATTACACACCACATCCATACATCATTTCGTTCGAAACTGCAGGAGCCGACAAAGTCACAGAGTTGGAGAGAGGAGTTACTATTTTGAGAATTCCCATCAGAAGAAGAACTTGAAAATCCTGTTCACGAATGCGTGTGCTACCAAATATAATCGTAAAAAAAAGTCCATTCAAAGTATTAACGTTAGAGGGTCCCATTAGAGAAAACAAAACTGAAAACAAAGAAAAATGAAATTTATTCGTGGCATTACTTATTTACTATCGAGGTCTATCGCTTACTAGAAAAATAATCAGTTTCAGCGCACGGCGAGCACGCAAACTATCGGCGCCTTGATACTCTATCGTTAACACGACGCGAGCATTATCTGTGACGTCATCAACTTGCATGCACGCAGTGCACCGAGCCTTTCCTTGTCTCATGCGCATTTTACTAATACAACTTAGGACGACATACGTTTTCTTTCCGTTGATCGAACAGCGTAACTTTCGTTACGTCCACGTAAACATTCCTAAAAATATATTACATGTAATGCCTCACAAATTCATTCTATATGCAACTACTATATTCAACCACCCAGTACAACCTGAAACGAATCTCATTTATCGATGAAACCACCTGTTCCCATTAAAAGAACATACTCTAGATCTTCGTAAAACGCGATTACGCTCCCATCTAGAAGTAAGGTAATTATTGTTTAGTAACGTGATTCGGTGGCTAATTCTGCGCTTATTAATCTTGACTAACTAGGTGTAGGTTATGTTAGGTGGTTGGTCGTCTTCCCCCGTCACCTCTTGCCGCTATGCTCGCCCACGTCGGCTCGTAAAGCAGTCGTCTGTGTACGCAACGACGCGTATGCGTACGCCCGTACTGACTCGCATACCGACGTACACGCGAGCCCTTCTCGTTCCACGCACCTGTTCCGTTGTTGTCGTTCCGCCGCGGCGTGCTTGCACGCGACAGCTCGTGCCACTTACTTCCAGTTACTCGTCGGGAGCCAGCCTGCATCTCTGCGTTCAGAGGTGACCAATACCCCCATCTCGATACAAATCTCGGATAACGAAAAGATTTGTATTAACAAGGAAAGTTCGGGGATCGTTACGGGCTGAGAAATTCGAATTTTTGCGGAAATAAAACTCACGGGAACCTGATTACGTTATTCGTTTCAATTTTGGCCAAAAATTGGCTTTAACACGTTGAATGCCGGACTGATTTCCAAGGGAATGCCTACAGGGTTAAAATCGTGTCTCGAGACGGTTGTAAACTAACACATCTGACGTTTGTCGTGTTACTTACTTTTTGTATCGTCGTCAAAATCTACGAATTCTATTCAGACTTATTTTCATTGATGCGTTAGCTTTTAAAATGAACAGCTGAAGTTCCTTAGCAGAAATCTCCGTCACCCATATATAGACGACGTGGCGTTCAACGTGTTAATGATGGAATCCATCCCTTAGAAATAATTCTGGTTCTTTATATTTATGCTAATTGATGAACTTCTCTCTTGTAAGATAAAAATCAGGAATAAAAATCAGAACGAACAAACTTCCCCGTTATACCAAATCTCGAAAAGTAGAAGTAACTATAGAAAGATTTGAATAGTTTCTTGTCCCCTGTATAGTCTCGATACTGTATAAAATAGAGAAATGATACAAGAATAAGACTAGCTGAACTTACACGAAGCGATACTACGTAATAAAGCACACGCCTAAAAGTGAGGAATAAATCGCTATACGTTTGATTTCGTTCGCGTATTATTCCAGTAAAATGTTTCCCATCACTCGTGTCCTCGAGGTGAGTGCAATCGCCCGTTGATGTTGTTGTTATTGTTTATCTGGTCGGTACGCAGTGCGGGCGAAGAGGTCGACGTATCGTCGTTGGAAGAATTCGTTGTCGCGACGGACGAACCAATATGAGACGACTCTTTTTTTTCTGTGGAAGTAATCGACTCAACGTCAAACGGATTGCTCGTTTCTTGGACGCTTCGAGGCAAACTCGCTCGCGAGTGCTCCGGTAAACTCGCGCTCGAGCTCGAGCACGCGAGGTCGCAGCCTTCCCTCTCCTTCCCTTTCTCCTTTTACGCGTCTCTTTGTCTTTCGACTTCCTCGGATTCTCGTCTCCCTTTCCCACTCCCTCTATCTGCTTCGCTCGGTCGCTCGTGTCTTACCGAACTAGAGATCAAACATGGGCAAAATTTTATTTCGAATAACAGATAACGAGTAAAGCAAAAAACGTACAACGATCGATTCGCGATGCTTATTCCGTGAACGGTTATTCGGGATTAGGCCTTTATTCGACGAAGTCAGTGTTTCTCAATCGGTGGTCTGCGAAAATCTGTGTATCTGTGCGAACGGTACAGCTGTTACGACGGCAATTTATACGGGACTAATTGCTGAATTTAACCCCTTCCCGTGCCATTTAGCTCGTCGAAACTCGGGCCCAAGCGGTAAGCATCGACGCCCGCTAAACAGACCAGACTGATGCTTGTAAACAATCGCAATACCAAAGTATCTCGTCGCGAGTCTGACTCGCGATATTCACGTTTAGGCGAAAATCTTCGTCGCGAGTCCGACTCGCTAAAGTACGGGAAGGGGTTAAGGAAATAAACAAGTATAATTCACCGGCGATCTTGGGCCCCGTTGAGAATCACTGGTCTAAACAACCGATTGCCGTGTGCAGGTGTAGCTTCTATCATCCATCGCCTCGAATCTCGTTATTCACTCAGTTTCCATCGTACCCTTGGCCAACCTGCTTCGCTTGTCAGTGCGGATCTAGATTGCGCGCGTTACGTGCACGCTCCTCGATCACTGCGAGCAACTGTGTCGCGTTGATTCCATGGAACACGTGCCACGACTCGTTTCGCTCGCCTCTCGTTCGAGCTCCGGGCCCGGTTTGGAAAAGAAACAGACGAGCGTGCTGTCATCCCAAGACGTTGTAACCCTCCCCTCTGGAGAAAATATTGCGTGTAGAAATTAATTCTGTAGTCCTATATTCAATCACTTGTTAACGGGTTAGTCGCGGTCAGAAAGAGGAAAAACAACATTTCTTTGTGACTTTTTTTTTAGTTATTAAATAATAATTTGCATAAGTAACAATTAAGTATATTATAAAGCATATTTCAAAGAACTAGAGAACATTTTTTGTTTTAAGAAACGTTTAATTTATATCGTCGATAACAGCCGATGACGTAGACGACGATTTAAAAACATAGGATTGCGGCGAGCAAGATTTCTGTACACTGGTTTACCCGAAAACAAAATTAAAGGAAGATTTCGAAAATATATTAGTCTAGCGGGTCCCTGATCGAAGGATTTTGGAAAAAATTCATTTGAAACAAGATGGCGTACATTTGAAGTTGATTTTCAATTTTTTCACTCAAAATTAAGCGATTCAATGCAGGATAAAAAAAAAAGTATACAAGAAAATAAAAAATTCTTCGATCAGGGACCCGTTAGTCTAATATATTTTCTAAATCTACTCTTAATTTTGTTTTCAGGTGCCACCAGTTTGAAGAACTGGTTTTAAAACAATTTATTCGAGGCATAACTCGTCTATTATCGAGGTCTATCGGTTACTAGAAAAATAGTCAGTTTCAGCGCACGGCGAGCACGCCAACTATTGGCGCCTTGATACTCTATCGTTACCATGACGCGAGTACTATCTGTGACGTCACCAACAGAAGAACAGGAAGATATTTTTGAAAAACAAAAATTCTTTTATGGTTCTTTAAGACGTACTTTAAGACATACTTTGCGATATATTTCCATTTCATTAATAAAAATTATTATTTGATACCTTAAAAAAACACACACACACACAAGAAACTGTCAGTTTCCATTTTCCTAATTGCGACTAACCCGTCGAGTCTCCACTAATGATATATTTCCATTTCATTAATAAAAATTATTATTTGATACCTTAAAAAAACACACACACACACAAGAAACTGTCAGTTTCCATTTTCCTAATTGCGACTAACCTCTTAACTCTAATTTAAATAGGAATATTTAATCGTCGTTTTATTACGTTAAAGCACGTTGTACGTCTACTAGAGTTCATGTAGATGCATCACAATGGCCATCGGAATGGGAGTTAGAAGATTGGTACTCTGACGCGATAAAATAAAGAGTACGTCTACTTAAATTGGAGTTATAAATGATTGAATATAAGGGCACAGAATTGATTTCCACACTTAATAGGTTCAGCGCGTTCCTCTCTTCCGAGGATCCACCCTGCTTCCGGATACGATCAATGTCGACGATCCCGAAATCGAGTTCGACGACTCTGGGAATTCCTGGAGATTCGATTCCCGAGATACGCATCACGCGCTCGTTCGGAGGTTTACGTAACCGTGCGCGATTCGAAATAACCTTCCGCACGATTTCGCGGCCGAACAAACTTAGTATCGTAAATATCAGGCTTTGCAAAGGCTAAAGCAGAGTCTCCACTTGCAATAAATGGAAGTTCGCAAACAATAACTTGCTATTTTGCGTTGAATCGAAATTGGTAATACTACGATGCCGATGTGGCTAGCATTACCGATATATGTTCTTTTTTCGTGTTATGCGCGTGCTTACGAATAAATGTGCCCGAGCCGTGACAAACCAAGTACAGTTTATATGCGAATAAAATCGAAAACAAAGGATACATTCAATCGTTCTTCTTATGTAATCAAGAGAATCAACTGGCGCTAGCAATCATCGTACGCGGAAACTCCGCTTAAGGATCGAAAATAGAGGATCGGGTGACGCAGTGATTCACGATATCCGGTCGATTCATTTGTGACGCTTTCGTCGCTTGGCAGAGGTGTTCGCTGTCGCGTTACTGGCCGGAGACCAGCCAAATTTTTATCTACCCAAAATTCTCGAACAGTTAAAAACAATGATATATTTTTCTCGCAAAATTAAATCATAAATACCACTACAAATATAAATATTTGACCAATTTGACCCTTTGAGGTTACGATTCACGTGACACTTTGTAGAGCCAACAAAAGAAATTAGCGAGACGCTGTTGAAATCTTATTTTGCGTCTTTAAGATCCTCGGTGGCTAAGAGATCAACGTTGCATTATTTTATTTCTTCTACTCTCGTCTCTGTCGTTCACGATCACGGTCCGATCGGATACTTGGAACCTAATGGATGAGACAAGTTCCGTTTATCTCCGATTCAGCAGTTGGGGATAATACCTTGGACGGTTCGGCGTTCGTAGAAGAATGCGGCCGGCGATGGACGAGGAGCAGGAGGTCAGTCGGGCTGCCGCGACTTTTTGGTTTCGCTGGCAGACCAGTGGAGACTCGACGGCGCCGTCGGACTCGGAGGAACGCGAATGCGAAAGCAGCGACTGCGCTACGGAGTAATGCTCTCCTTGAACTGCGGTTCGATTAAGGAAAATCTTCGATTGGAACGCTTAATTGCACTATCGTTTTCTTAAGGACCCATAACACAGTGCGCGCGCGGTAAGTGGGTGTATTTTTAATAATTTTTTTCCAGCAAACGATGAATGTTTTTTTTTTTTTTATTGATACTTCTATCCAATATATACATAAATAAGACACTACACAAATCTTCTTATCCAAATATTATGAATAGTTTGCGATGTACACCGCTACACTCTGACGAAGTTGCTGCTTGGTGGTTGACAGCGATTAAACTATACGGTTCATTTGAAGAAAAAAAAATATATATATATTTATAAACTAGACATATAGGTTTACATCACCACGTAGGGATTTCTTTATAAAGGATCCCCTTCTATTTTATTTTTATTCGTAAACAATGAAAATTGTCTGTGAAAATGGGACAAATAAAATTCGTTGGTCCGCCACTTTTTTTTCTTCTAGATATTGGAATTTCCCTACTTGATGCTATAAACCTATATGTCTAGTTTATAAATATATATATATATTTTTTTTTTCTTCAGATGAACCGTATGGCTTAATCGCTGTCAACCGCCAAGCAGCAACTTCGGCAGAGTGTCCTTTTGGTAGCGGCGTACACCGCAAACTATTCGTAATATTTGGATAAGAAAATTTCTGTAGTGTCTTATTTATGTATATATTGGATAGAAGTATCAATGAAAAAAAAAAAAAAAAACATTCATCGTTTGCTCGAAAAAAAATTATTAAAAATACACCCACTTACCGCGCGCGCACTGTGTTATGGGGCCTTAAATTCATCTCGGGCAACTTTGATTTCATTTTTATGGTTTTGATATCTTAGGTACGAAGAAATTGCTCGGAATTATTTAAAGTTTGGTATTCTATTAACAATTATTATTATCGTTAATAATTTAGTTTATCGTTATTTTAAGATATCATATATATTTTAATCTCTGTGGAACTACCTTTTTTACCGAACAAAAGAAAAATTATTTTTCAATGGATACATACTAAATAGATGAGAAATAACACTTTAACATGTAGATGGGGACTAAAGGGGATTTCGAGTTTCAAGTATTGCAGACAAATTTAAAATTTTGCGTTTGAAAGTGAACGAGGATCACGGATATACGACCGAGGGAAATTTCGCTCGACTTTCTAGGCTCGGTGCCCGTAGGTTTGGCCGCATTTTTTCCAGCCGTGTCGCGCGAGATTCTATGCAAATTCTGCTCCGCGTATCGCCTCCGGATAGTCGCTTGATCGGAGAATCCTTGACGCGAGCGCGCGAAAGCGAACGTTAGGAGCGAGCGCTGAAAATTGGCGATCTGTAAATCTAACCGAAATATTATTAACACGAGATTACCAAGGCAGCCAATTCGATAACCAAAAGGAAAATAGTACTGCGCTCAAGATGAGAGGTATTTAAAATGACACGAGGAAACTATACTTCAGCTGTTGTTGAACTTTGACGACGTGTGGATAGAAACATTTAGAAACGAATGTTTAAGCTATTCGTGTCAAGTAACGTTATTAAAAATTTTCTTCCACCCCTTCTCTCCCCTCGCTCGCAAAGATTGTGAGGCGTCCCTCCCCCACAGCGAGGGGTTACGACCTCCGCTTTGGAAAACACTGGTTGTTGCGTAACGTGTCCGTTGGGGAGCCCAGTAAAAACGATTCGCGCAAAATAGAATTCCAGTAGCGCAGAATTCTAAATAGAAATGTTTTAATAGCGAAAATGTACGAAGCACGACAATTTTTACATCAACATAACAGAATTACGAGCCTATTTAAACTAGGCTTTAAACCAGGTAATTGTAAATACGCGAAGGTAAAGGCAAAGAATTAATGTTCGCGTTTAACGCGTTCACTGTCATGCTAATATTCTTGAAAATTTCTACCGTGATTAAGTTTCGTTTCCAGACTATTGGAAGCTACGCGATCAAGCATTTATTGTAGTGTTTATTTTTATAACTTCAGTGAAGGTTAAGAATTTCATTCGAATTTATTTTCGTTGATACTTAACATTCCGAATTAATTTTGTTCGTTCTTCGGTGGAAAGCACTGTCACCCATATATGGGCGACGTGGCGATCAACGTGTTAATAGCGATGCTCGTGCGTTGAGAACGAGTGCGTTTTCTGAATAGTCCCGGACTTGCGAGATTACCCGTGCCCGCGATATTGCGCCTCTCGACGAGGTTACGTAACACGTCCAGCGTCTCGCGCTTATTTAGGAGAGAGTTTTTAACGTCGCGTCTGGCCGGCGATAAAGCGAATTGGAACGAATGCCACTGGAGAGATTCTCGGGCGCGCAAGCGGCGCGATTTCGCGGGTTGTCGAAGAATAAGCGAATGACTAGACGGAGGCACGGGATCGATAGGCGCGTTCGGTGTCGCAATCCCGCGATCGATCCGCGTGCACTAGTGGCCGCGATGCACGGAATTTTCCCTCGGCCATTGTCTAGCTCTCTCGCTCGCGTTTCCGTGCCGCGTTCCGGCTGGCCGACGGAGATTTTCAGCGCTCCCGCTCGCGTTTGCTTTCGCAAGTAGCGATGGGCCTTGAAGCAGTGGCGCGCCCAACGCGAGGGGAGGTGCGGGGCAGCAATTGCATCCCTCCTCTCTCTATAAATATCTGTTTCTTAAGCATTGAAATTTTTTACACGCAAGTGTAAACCGACACGTTAACACTAACCTACCACGATCGGTCGAATGAACGTTTCCAAACATTTTTATACTGTTCTTGATGTGAACTTCTTATACGCGATACATCATTCGTGTACAATTGTCTTCTGTACCTGAGCATCGC
>NW_026534333.1:11317508-11332244 GCF_026225885.1 Hylaeus anthracinus | reverse complement strand
TACCATTTGTTTATGAAGACAAAAGAAAGAGATCTTCCAAGAGAGCACATGTAGTAAAACTAAATTGCAAAGCAATCTGTGGGATTCGTTACTATGTTGAATACTTTAATATACAGGCGACTGAAAAATAATTTACTTGTTTCTAACATTTAGTACTGAAATTATCAGAAATGCTTCGAAAAAAAAAATCATGCGGATTGTTACCATGAACACTGTATGGACTAGATAGACAAATAATTAGGAAAAACCATGCCGTTAGAATGATACGAAAAAATATTTCAAAGAATATAATATCAAAAGTAGCCGAGTTCTGGCTATCGTATTGTCCCGTACTGTATCACAAGTATACCCCAACGCTAAATGGCGACCCGATCGTGCCTTTAGTACTCGTCTCTTGTCGCCATCGCGTTTACGAATCCGCGTAAGGACGACCGTGCGAAACGATCGTCGACGAACGGAGCGTGTAGGCTTGCCAGCTTACTTAGGAACGTTGCGATGTTCACCGACACGCCTTGTAACTGCGTCGTTGTTCTTGGAACGACCGCGAACCCGGCTGTTATGGATTTTCGAAGAAAGATTCCGCAGTAACGCGGCTGACTCGTGAAAATATACGAAAGATCTAGCGCAAATATACTCACGGACGGAAGGTTACGACAATAATCCGTTGGTAGATCGCTGCGTTTCACGGCGCAGAACCGCGAGAGGCAGTTTCCCGATCTCCGTGCACGTTCACGCGCTCCTTTCTGTTCGTTTTGTTTGTTGCCGCGTCGGGTGTCCGGCTTGGTAACCTGGTGTTGTTTATTGTAAACTTCAGCGGTACAAGAAACCCAAGAATAAACGTCCAACGCGTAAGATTGAAGTTCAACGGAGGGGGGGGCTTCGAGTATACGACCTCGGTGAATCGAACAAAAAATAGCGTTGGAGTGTCCAACGAAAAATAAGGCTCGGTGGATTCGTACTCGGCACTCTTGGATTGGCAGTCGACCACTTTTTTCGCTGAGACCAGCCGCGTTCTTATTTAGCTTCTTATTACGTTGGCTACGAGAGGCGCGGTACTACGCTAGTTTTCCTAACATCGAGTGCCCCGACTTTGGCCTTTCGCGAGAAGTGGAGCATGTTCAAAATATCAAAGTCTCGGAGGTACGGGCAGTATTTCGCCGAGGTACTATATAGGCGTGAACAATCATCACCAGTGATTTTTCATGGTGATCGCACAATCGCGATCGCAGTCGTGATTAAACTTCGATCGCGACCGTGATCCGGAAGATGGCGTTTCAGAAGCGGTTCGTGTTAATTGTTATATTGGCCTGTCCAGAAAGTTCGTGGCAATTTTGAAGAAAAATTCAAAGGCACGTTTGAATTTTAATATATATTTATTGAATTACATAAGTACCATTTTGTTCCATAACCTTTCCACCTTTTAAGGGATGTATACGCGTTATTTGTTTTCAACCATTCCGATACATTCAGACCTATACCACCTATCAAAAATCGGCACGGACTTTCCGGACAAACCAATATATCGTTAGTGTCCCGCTGTCTCCCCTTATCGGAAACTCAAGAAACTACAAATGAGCCAAATTTGAATTGTATTAAAATTATATTAACGTTGCTTTTAGACCATGTTATAATACATATATAATCTATGAACAACATAATTCGTAAAAAGTGGAAAGAATGTTCTGTAGCAATCAGAAACGATCACGAAGAATCACGAATCACTGTGAAAAATCACCGTGATTGAGAATGAACGTGATTGAATCACGAGCGATTCAAAAGTAGCAGTTCACGCCATTTCTAGTACTATAGGGAGCTGGAAAGAATATCAGCGGGAGGAATTCGGGTAGAATTGACACCAGTGAAATAATCACCACTCCACGCATACGAATTCTTCGGCGTAACATGTTATTGGCCGAAATGGTCATACGACCATTATCTAAATGACTAAGTAACATTATCAGTATCTAAGTAACGAGGACAGGAAATACACCTGTCGAGATGAAGTGCTCGATCGACAGAGGATTATTTCCTCTTGCCCTTGAATCATCTCGCTAATATTCTTTCTAGGCCGCTATGGCATTTATTTACTGCTGTGAGTATCGCGCGTGGACTCAATCACGTCGAGGGTTATTGTGCGCCGCTAAACACCCGCTCGAACCTATTCACGTATCTATCCTCGCGTTGCTTCGAGGAATCGTTCGCGTAATGTAAATATTCTATTACAACTATTGTTTTCTTTTATTCCAGTAAATCGTCAATGGCGAAGACAAATATGGAGTCGACGCGAGTGCCTTCGATGTCGTTGACCCTAACTCTGGGTCTGACGTTCCTTTTATCGGTCGCACATTGCGGCGCCTCGGAAAGCATAATAGGTGAGTGTCGGAGCGTTCCATAGAAGCGTCGTGTATCAGAGATGGGCAAAATATTATCTTGATAATACAATCGAATAAAAAATTTAGTAACATTTTCTTTTTAAGCAAGTGATAGAGTTATAATAGAAAAATAAAGCTTCAACGAGTACTTTATCTAGTTCGATAATCTTCATTCAAGCTGCTCACAAACTGTACGTTTACTAGTGTCAAAGTTCCTTGAATTAACAGTTCAACTAAAGCCGAGCATTGTCTTGGGATCCAAGTATAAATAACCGACTAAAAGAACAAACACAATCTGAACACTGTGTGTTACTTATATCGCAATCAAATTTGCCCATCTCTCTTGATTTTCGCGAACAAGCGCGCGCAGGCGAGCTGGCGATTATCCCCGGAGGCGGTGGAGCCGCGCCGGTCCGCGAATTCAGGAATGATCCGGTCGCGATCGAAAGTCAATCGCGGCTCGCGTACTCGCGAGAACCGCGAGCGAGGCGCGTCACGCTCTATTTACGAGTTTTAAACGCTCTATTCTTAGTCTATCTGCATTATCTGCCGGTCTATTTGCGCCGAGTCAGGTCGAATCTCGACTCGATGACTCGGGAGAGCAAGTCGCCGACGTATCGCGCGGTGCACCGTCGAAATCGTTTCCCTTTGTTTTCGCGCCACCCTCTCTCGCTCCCTTTCTGACGCGCGCGTGCGCTACTTTCGGCCAGTGAGATTCAAATTTGGGCTTTTGAGAGAGATCGACCGTGTCGTGAGGTTGGATCCACCGTGACGGGGACTGTTTATTAAGCTGCTCTGTGACGGAGTGAGCTTGAAAATTTGTCGCTTTCTAATACGGTGATCGCTCTCTGCAGCTTTGGGTGCATTCAGAAGGCTATTGTTTAGTAAGCTGCTCTGTGAGCGCTCTTAACAATCTTTCGCTTCAAACCATGACTACTGCTCTCTGCAGATACTGATTGCTACTGGGAGCCGTCACCATGTTTGGGAACGAAACATTTCTAAGCTTATCCGCTCATGAAGGCTATTGTTTAGTAAGCTGCTCTGTGAGCGCTCTTAACAATCTTTCGCTTCAAAACATGACTACTGCTCTCTGCAGATACTGATTGCTACTGGGAACCGTCACCATGTTTGGGAACGAAACATTTCTAAGCTTATCCGCTCATGAAGGCTATTGTTTAGTAAGCTGCTCTGCGAGCGCTCGGTAAGGGGATGAACTTAACAATCTTTCGCTTCAAAACGTGACTACTGCTCTCTGCAGATACTGATTGCTACTGGGAGCCGTCACCATGTTTGGGAACGAAACATTTCTAAGCTCATCCGCTTATAAAGCAAACTTAGTGATCGGTGGCCTTTCTGGATGCACCCATTGGATCGAGCTATCACCACCGACGTGTTTCGCACGTTTCTGTTTCCAACGCGCGATAGTTCCCGCTTTCAAGTTACTATCTCTCGGTTCGCTCGAAAATTACGAGTAATACAATCGACGGAACAACGAAACGAGCTGCAAACAACGCGTTCTTCGCTTTCGCGTTTTGCGAAACGATACTCGATGAGAGAGGGGAGGAGGCGAGAAGAGAGACAAAGAGAAAAAGAGAGAAAGAAAGTGAGTGAGAGAGGGAGAGCGTGAACGCGAAGAAACCGGCCGCGAACGCCAACGCCAACTCCGCGTCCTTTCTCGCACGCATTCCTGCGCACTTGAAAGAAAAAAAAAAAAGAAAAAAAAAAGACACGTCAAGCATGTCCGATGGGATTCGTAAAAAGTTGCGAAACTTTGCGAATTCTTCGACAATCATTGCGTTCTTCGAGCATTGTACTGAAAATGTTGTCAATTTGAAGAACAAAACATTATCTACACTAGGGGATACTAGTATCTTATTTAAAAAAAACTACTGGGACCTACTGTCAGTCCCATAAGCATTTCTACCCTTTACGTTCATTTCTTCTATAAATGTTATTTGGATAATTCTTCACTTCTAAAAGATCCAAATAGAAAATGATTCTTTCGCTTGCCAAGTGTACGATTCTCAAAAGGATATATTCTGCACAGAATTTTATTCATTTTTTTTTTTTTTTTTTACATCGACAGCGTAGAACGTCGTGTCGCGTTTTTAGTGAAAACGTCAGAAATCTAATGTCGTTCAATCACTCTCGAATATCTGATAGTATTGCAGAACCGAGCGAACTCTTACACAAGAGTTAATCTGATTTAATAGTTTCGTGTGGCAATTATCAATGAAATATCACCAAATAGCCTGATGGTAATCAAAAGTTAATGTCAATGGAATATTTCCAGCAACTTAGTCCTGGAATGATACTACACAGACACGATGAGTATTACTTCAAAGCGTCATCTTATCAGTACCCCTATTACACGAGTCACAGAAGTTTCATTTAGACCATGTTGTTGCGAGTAGATTACGAAAACTATGCGAACACGAATTTCTCATTTCACTTTTGTCGGGTGAATTCTGGCCCGCTGCGTGACGAGCAGGGACGCAAGTAACGGGGTGAGAAACGGTTGGGAAAGGAAGGTAGGGAACGGCGTGGACAACTGCGCGGCCGCTGGAAAGCGTGTAGGAGGAATCAAAGAATTAGCGGTTAAAACTGAGTTGGTGGACCGCGATGGGGAGCTAGTCGCACGTTTTAAAGAAAGTTGCTTAAAGTGTGCAGGAATACGTGCGCGAGGGAACCGAGAGGAACGTTGACGGTGTCTTCGCCGACCTAGCAGCGGAGATCATTATCGATGGATTGCGCCTGGGAATTAAGGCTGGCCGAACCATCGATCTCTCCGTAGATTTTGTGCGCGACTCGCGCGGCAGGCCTGATCGAGTGCGAGTAACTCTACGAGTACTTCTACACGTAAGTAACAGCAGCGCACGCATCCGCGTCCGTGTACGCTTATGATCGACGCGCAGTGGGCCAGAATTAGGGCTGAGACTATTCGAATGCTGTATAATTACGAGAATTATGAACAAGTAACCCTTTGGATGCATGGACGCGTATGAGAGCTATCATCGTGAATTGTGGACGCGCGTATGCGTTCCAATGAAAGGATCTGGCAATCTTTTCGATCTCGCGTGTGCTTCGGACACGATTGTTATTTAAAATACATGTGTAAAATTTCCCATATTTTTTGTTATATTTATTGAGTTCAAATATTTGGGTTCGTTAATGCATTTTCAAGTTTACAATTAACACGTTGATCGCCACGTCGCCCATATATGGGTGACAGTGCTTTTCACCGAAGAACAAACAAAATTAATTTTGAACGTTGAGTATCAAAGAAAATAAATTTGAATGAAATTCTTAAACTTCGATGAAGTTGTGAAAATACATGCCACAGTAAATGTTTGATTATGTAGTTTTCAGTAGTCTGGAAACGAATCTTAATCACAGTAGAAATATTCAAGAGTATTAATCTGACAGTCGACGTGTTAATGTTTACAATATACTAATTAATGTTTGATAATAGTTTGTGTGTGTTACTTGTTTCTACATGAAGTAATCATCATCCCAGGCAAACTCAATCATTAGGCGCGCGGTGTTCGCGAGGATTGCTCGGATCAGAATTTCCCACTTTCGATCAATTGAATCGATACTAATATACAGATCAGCGCGCAAAATATTATCGAAATATTAATCGAGTATTTGGCTCCATTTAAATGCGAATGGTCGAACGTCAAGTCTCAGCCCTAATCGAGACTCGCCAAGGAAACGAGGAACCCGAAGGTCGATCGTCGGAACGAGCGACGTCGTTCCTGATCGTCGGACAATATCGCGCGAATTATCGCGACGTGAAATCGATATCGCGCGACCGCGACACACGCCGACCCGTCAATCCGTTCGCGCGACAATTGCCCGGATTCTGTTCGTGCTGTGATTAGCGTCACGGGTTTTGATTGCAGGTAGCCGCGAGACCTGCGAAGTCGAGGGAGAAGACTTCACCGTCGACAAGATCCCGAACACCAAGTGTTTCAACTGCATATGCAAGGTAAATTCGTCAAGGTATTTATTTATTTATTTAACGACTTTATCGCACCTAACGGAACACGAAATGGAATTCCTATCCGAATAGATTTGGATCTCGTTCATCGTCGGACGTGTGTGTATGCGTACATGTGCACGATGGCGATAAGAATAACGAAAACGTTGACTATGTATGAGGACGATGATAACGTTAATTATGTGTAATGAAGATGATACTGACGACGATAAACGTTGGCTACGTATCATGACGATGACGATGTGACGAGGACGATGATGATAACGATGACGCTGACAACGACGGCAATGATGAAGATGAGAATATCAATGATGATGATAACGACGACCATAACTGTGTATTTAATTTTTTGACAAAATTTTATGAGATTATATACTAGCACAGGTTGCGACACGTTTCGTTTCGTAACGTAGGGAATTCGATTCGTTCGAAGCTGAAGTGTACCAGGAAAATTCAGCGACGAACGTTGCGAACATTTTTCGATATTTATCTAACAACGTCGAACGATAACGCAGAGGAGACTCGAGTCGCTGGACGTTCGAGTCGTTCCCGGCGATATTCTCGTTAGAAGAGTCGCTCGAAAGGTCGCCTCGCCTCGCGATTTGGTCGCGCTATCTAGACCTGTGGGGCGCAAAAATCGTCCGAGTAATCATCGAGCGATGATGCGCGCGAGCGGTATGTTAGCAGGACAGTCAGCTCTCGCCGACAATTATCTGCACGTTTGGTACGTCGACTCGCGGAGAGATTCTTGTTTTCTCCGGTTTGACGAGAAGACGCCTTCGAGTGGCGAATCCTGCCAGCTGCGAGCGACACAATTATTTTCTCATTCGAGGGGGATCAAAAACGATCGATCGCGCCAACGTCGCGGAACGGCTCGTAAATCGTCCATCGGAGAGCCGGCTGTGTTGTTCGAGCGACTTCGAATAAATCTTCGCCCGGATAATGATACGGATAAGAGCATTTTTATTCGAATAACTTATCGGGATAATCGTTATTTACTATTCGCCGGGTGACGAATAAAACTCTGCCGAGATAAAAGTTACTTCGTGACTCACGAAGAGAGTATTCGACTGGCATTCGAATAACATTTTCTTCGACGATGGTAGGGGACCGAATAAACATTTGATCGTTATGTAAACGATCAAACTGTCCGTTACGGTACGCGTCCGTGTTCGCGCGATTTGCGTGTATGCGAAATACATGCGTGTGTGCTATTTATGCTATTTCTGTACCGATTATGTACCATTTATCGTGTTTCTACACGGAATCTGTGATTTATGCGATGTTTGTAGTATTTTTGTGTAGCTTACGCGTCGTACCAGCCCACACTTAGTGTATACCTAGTTGTCACCATCGCTCATAGTGATCGTTATTGGCACCGTACGCGCTAAATCGTCGTTATTACTGTCATCATTATAGATCGTACTATATCACAGTAGTAAAATTATGGTTAAACCAAAATTAAATAACTAAAGATTTTCATTTTCATCGCGATACACTATGGAAGTACACACAGATTTAATGATATGTTTGGAACAATTTCTTGCTACAGATTTTTTACTGTAATTTTTATGTTAACGACGAGATTTACTTTTCAAATGTTCACCATTCCTATATAAACAGATGTATTGAAAACACCTGTGTGTTCTTTCACAGTATGTATTATATCACGTAGAAAATGAAAATACTTGATTTTTAATTTTAGGTACAACCATACCTGAGAATCCTGTTACACCGATTAGAGCAACGTCGTTTTATATACAATGCGAAAATAAAAATTACTTTGTTATTCAAATTCCTTCAATTATTAATACTCATTACTTTGTATATTCGATATATCTATAACGAACCCCAGTAAACATATTTTCTAATATGTCAATTATTTTTGAAATTAAAATTGTTGAACATACAGTGGGTGTAGAAAGTATTCGTTCACCGATCAATTTCCATAAAAACTATGTGAAATTGTAGTTTCTTAACTTCTTCTTTTATAATCAATGATATATTACATATTCACGGAAGTCTCTAAGATAGATATAGTCCAAACAACATTTACTAGTTAATACAATTTGGGAAATTAACAAAAAAATGCGAAAAGTGGGTAAAAGTATAGAGGCAATAAGTATTTGTACGATTCTTATGACGAACCATTTACAGTAGAGTTTGTAACGTAAACACATTAGTTTATTGCTCCGTGCGAATTAGAAAACATCAAATTTCCAGTAAAGTACTTTTAAAAGTAACTCTAATAGAGGAATTGAAGAAGATCCCACTTCGAGTAACTAATAATTTAGTTAATTTAATGCTTAGAAGAGTTGCAGTAATTATAAAATCAAAAGGAAATCCCACGAAGAAAGTATTATATACTTGTAAATTAATGTAAATTTCTTTTTTTTTAATGAAGTTTTAAAAATTATATATTTATGCGAATATTTATTGCTTCAACATTTCTATCGATTAATTGCTTTTTCTTGTTAATTTCCGAACTTACATAAATAGCTATTTTTATTTCGTAATCTATCTATTCTAGAGATTTCCGAGAATATGTAGAATATCATTGGTCATAAAAAATAAGTTAATAAATTACAATTTTACATAGTCTTTTTGGAAATTGATCGGCGTACGAATACTCTCTACACCCACTGTATCTACGATTTTCGCGCGTCCAAGGTGGCTTCCCCCATTAATAAGGAATAATCGCGTGGTTTACGTTCCGAATAAATATTTCTCTGCCAGTGTTCCAAATTCCAGCGATGATTTACTCGCCGAGAGCCACGGAACGAAAGTTCATCGAGATAAAACGTTGTTCGGTTTATCTAGATAAAAATGTGACCGACTCCGATTGAATCCGACCGATCGACCTTCGAGGACGTCTCGAGGCTCGTTTTCTTCGTGCCGTCTCCTTTCGTTTTCGCTGGCGGGCATTGGCGCGAACGGAAGCCTCCTTTCGCGCTCGCGCTCAGACGGGACGTAATCTTTGTTATTTTCGAGAGCCACGACCTTCTCGCGTTCGCTACACGGCTTACCCGCGACCCGTGTTGAATTGCTTTACGCAATTCGGCCGCGTGATAAATCCCAAGGGTTTAATTATAGGTCGCGATAACGGGTGAAAGAAATAATTGCACTGGGAGCCAACGATAGCCATATGGATCTACGAATGAAATCGACACGTTCAAGGAACGATTTCTAGGCGCAAACATGGATCATTCTATACCTTTCGAGCATACACTGTTAACCCATTCCGTGCTACGCGACGATGTGTCGTTTGCGTACGCCATCTAGTGATTTTACGCATGTTGAGGTACGTTAAAGGGGAAATTCCATACAATTAGTGTGGGTGAAATCGAAAGTTCTCTATGCAGAATGCAAAAAAAAATTGTCAGCACTTCGATATAATGTCCCTTTAACGTAACAGTATGTACTCGTCATTTTGTTGTATTAAATTTCCAACCTTTTATAGTTCGCAACTTTTTACAATGAATCTACATACCATCAGAACCATACAGGGTGTGTCTACGTATAAGTTCGGACATACGGAGGGTGTCAATTCCACAACAAATGTCCAACAAAAATTTACTCTTAGACATTTTCTTTGTGTCGCCTTATTCTCGAGAATTTTCACTTTTAATTTTTGTACTGCGTTTTCGACTTGACACTCTTTAAACGGCCACAACTCCGCTAAATTACAGTGCAAACTTAAAAATCAGTACGCCATTCGAAAGATCGTTAAATTTTCCATATCCCTGATGCCAAAGCAAAATTTATTACGTAGGTTTAATAAGTGAAAAATTAGGTCATACTTTACATCGTGACAATTTTAAAAAATTTCACTTTTTCTCTAGCCGTTTTTCGGTTTTAAATACATGGTTGTTTGGCGGGCACTCCTCGGGAAAAAGTTTCTCGAAGTCTCAGCTTTTGAATGGTATTGTTAACAAAAATTCCACGGTGGTATTTTAGGGAGAAAATGACGTTTGAATGCAGAAAAGCCGACGTTTTTAGGCGAAAATCGATATTTCTTAACAAAAATCGACCTGTCAGTTTAAAATTAACTTGACATCGGGTATGAGGTATTTTTTAGCGACAGTTCCGAGCTTCCCCAATTAGGAAAAGAAACGATATTTTGACACGTCAAGTCTCTCTCAGCCGTGTGTAAAGCCTCAGTGCGAGGTGAATAATAATTGTTTTTGAACATGTATCCATAGAATTTTCGTTTTTAGAGACTATTTAATCAAAATCAACCTCGGTGTACCGATAAATGATTTGGAGATTGAAACACGATCGATTTCACACAGCAAAAAATCGATGTTTTCGGCGCAGGAGAACCGATAAGTTTTGATTTAGGAGGCGGGCATTTCGAACGCTTTTCTGCATTTAAACGTAATTTTCTCCCTAAAATACCACCGCACAATTTTTTGTTGACAATACCGTTCAAAAGCTGAGACTTCGAGGAAGTTTTTCCCGAAGATTGCCCGCCAAACAACTATGTCTTTGAAACCGAAAAACGAATACAGAAAAAGTCGAATATTTTTTTAATTTTCACAATGTAAAGTTTGACCTAATTTTTCACTTATTAAACCTACGTAATAAATTTGTGTTTGGCATCAGGGACATGAGAAATTTAACGCTCTTTCAAATGGTATACTTAGTTTTAAGCGCTGTAATTTGTTGGAGTTATGGTCGTTTAAAGAGTGTCGAGTCGAAAACGCAGAAAAAATATTAAAACGCAGAACAAAAATTAAAAGTGAAAATTCTCGAGAATAAGGCGACACAAAGAAAATGTCCAAGACGTTTGTTGAAGAATTGACACCCTGTGTATGTCCGAACTTATACGTAGACACCCTGTATACTCTATGCCTATTGAAGAAATTTGTGTAAATTAAACGATAGGTTTGATGTTTCCAAATAAGTATTTCATTCACGGCAATGTTTGCATTCGGTGACGTAACGTTCTAGGAATTTCCTACTTTGTTTGCCCACGGCGATATTATATTTTCACCGTGATTTCTAAGAACTTTTCGAGACTGTTTACGTTAATCCTCGTTCGACTAAACGGGTGGGTTTGTTCGAATATAGCTTATGAAGTCTGACTTCAATGTTCGCCGTGCGATAGTTTATTCAGCGTTTATGTTCGATAGATAGATGCGAACGTGTATATCTAGTAGTATACGGTGTGTTACAAGAAAGGGAGCACAGTTTGTATTCATCTACAATCTAGATTGTCCCGAATATGTGGAACGTTGTTTCATTGTATAATTTTAAGTTGGCCATCGAGCGAGGAATTTCAACGTTTCAACAAATATCAATCAACATTGATATTTTTCTATTTCTCGATATAAAAGTGGATACATCGTGGACATAACTTCTGTGCAACTGTGTATGAAGTTTTCCTCCAACTGTATCGAATCAAAGTAGTACAAAGTGTCTACAAATGCGTTAAAAGAACTGGCAGATACGTAGTGCTTCTAATCGCCTACTTGTAGTGGCAAAAGTAAAGGGTCATTAAATTTCCTATCGGTTTTATATTCATGTCGAGCCGTTTATAGATATCCGATATCAACTCAATTTCCCATGCGAGTAAATCATTCGACACTTATTAATTTTATTACTGCCGATCAGGACAATTTAATTATTTACGTTGTCGTATCGCAAACGAAGTAGCGAAATAATCCTTCTGAGCGAAACTTCGAATTTTGTTAAGATCTAGGGGTAATCGACCGCAGCGTCGTCATTTCTCTTTTGCAGAACGGTTTCGTTGAGTGCAGAAAGCAACAAGAGTGCCCTAGCATCGAAGGTTGCTACACGTTACTGGAGCCACGAGAAGATGAGTGCTGCCACAGGTGTAAAGGTACGTAAACCTTTCCATTTACCTAATTATCTGACTCGATTCGATAAGAATGGAAAGATGTGCGAAAACGACATGAAAAATTGAAGAAAATATTTATGCCAAAAATTATACTATGCCGATATTTATACTATTCTAGTACGCGTGAAAAAATCACTGATACGCATTCAAAGTTCCCATCTTTAACATTACAATCTTAAGCTTCCTCCCATATGTTCCTACATTTTACCTTCTTATACAAACGCCGTTTGTCGCTTGTATTAAGTGTAGACATTCAGATGCGTATAGCATCTGAAATCACTTTTGAGAATTTTACTCAAATTTATCCAATCGCTAACAAAGTCTGCGATATCCCCTCAGAGGAGGCATTCGAGTGCAAAGGGTTAAACATTATCAAAGACTCGAACATACCGAAAGATGGGCCAGATACAAGAATTTGCAGCAAGAAATGTCCTATATAGGACGGAATGACCTTCTAATTGGTCGTGGCAAAGGACCGACCAGGTCGCTCGCTTGAGTGAGGGTCACGAGCGTTGCGATGAGAAAGATCGAGAGGGGGAGGATAAAGAGAGGAATGCCCGGCACGGAGCATTGTTCCCAGGGCACAAAGGCGCTTCTGTTCGTCGATACTCGCGATAAACCCGAGGAACTTCGGCATCAGCGCATGCGACTGTTTACAAACCGGCAGCCGTAGACCGACAGATGCTGCGGCTCGGCCGCGGCCTCCTTATCGCTTTTTCTATTAATTACGTTAGCCCGTGACGCAAACCTGCCCCTGTTCGCGCGACCAACGACAAAATTCCTCGCTTCGGAGACTTTAATCTCGCCTTCGAAGAGGAGACCGTTCCGAATCTGCGCGCGATTACATCGCCGCGGTACTT
The DNA here is from genome assembly GCF_026225885.1 of Hylaeus anthracinus. Taxonomy (NCBI): domain Eukaryota; kingdom Metazoa; phylum Arthropoda; class Insecta; order Hymenoptera; family Colletidae; genus Hylaeus; species Hylaeus anthracinus. The sequence continues at coordinate 11,319,146 of NW_026534333.1, read as the reverse complement.
TTCCGTCCAACGCGGGCGAAGTTAATTGACGCGAATCTGTCACCGCAAATGCCGCGGGTCATCTGGTCTGGTCAACCGTGGGATCGAGTATATACCATAGCGAGCTGGAAAGACGGGGCAAGAAGGAATCTTCATTTGTCTCCGCCCAATCCCCGCCCTTCGCGCTCTCCTAGGCCCCCTATTTGCCCCCTGTTCGGCAGTTTGTTTCAGGCGTTGATAACGCATGCTTTGAATCGTCTCATCTTCGCCTCGACAGGTGTATTTACCGTCTTCGTTACTTAGATACGATCATTTTTCCCGCTAATATGTTACAATGAAGGATGCGTGCGTGTAGGAGGCGTGACTATCCCACTGATGTCAAGCCTATCCGAATCTTTTGCGCTAGCCTTCTGTCCAATTCTCTATTTCCGTAGTGCTATATAGTATTTGTTTAATACTTTGAAAATCTAATTATTCACGTTCAAGAAGCGAAATGAAATGAAAATTCTAAAGAGGTTTTGGTTGCAAGTAACTCCGTTTAACGGTCATTCTGATTACTCATTGTTTCGAAGTAAAATGTTAAAACAAATGTAAAATAGTGACTCAAGTGTCACTGGACTTGTTGGCTGCTAGCGCGTAACTAATCAAATGTGAAAGCGATTACTCATGCATGCGGTAATCAGCAGGTTTCAGCTTTTTCATTCTTGTCACGTCCCACGTGACGTACGACTCGTATGGTAAAACTGCGATAGAACGTCACAGGTGACACGTCGCCGATAAGGGTAATACTCTAGTGTTGGATTGTCCAGAAAGTTTGTGGCAATTTTCGATACGTAGCGTTAGAACAGGCCTGAATGTATCAGAATAGTTAAAAATGTGATAAAAGAAAGTTCGATTGAACCAAGTATCTTTAAAAGACCAGTCGTTCGATCGATTCTGACAGAAATGGGTACGAATGAAATGTCGGTGAGTTTAGTGTTACATTTCCGAAATTTCGACTGAGAATACGTACAGACCAAATTCCGAATTTCTTAATGTATACAAGTTTGCTAAGGTATTGGGTTGTCCGAAAAGTGCCTATTTTTAAGAAAAATTCGAAGGCATATTTGAATTTTGATTTATATTTATTGAATTATACATGTACCATTTTGTTCCACAACCTTTCCACCTTTCAAGGGATGTATACATGTTATTTATTCAGATCTGTACCGCGTACTACGAATCGGCATGGACTTTCCAGACAGCCCAATATGAACTTAATTTCATTTTGTAATGTACTTATAATGTGTGATGTATGTTGAAAGGATGCGTACGAAATGGGGTCTACCACGAGTCTGAGACGGAGTGGACTGAAGCTGAACCGTGCAGAGTGTTCACTTGCAAGGCTGGAGTGATCACGGAGTCGCGACTGCATTGCTATACACCATGCTCGAAGCCAATTCCCCCTGCACCTGGCCAGTGCTGCCCAGTCTGCGCGGGTAAGTAAATTGTCGAGGAACAAAGCAAAGCTACTCGTCAACTGTTAGATTCAGAGCTAATAAAGAGAGCTATCTAAAAAGATACAACGTTCTAAATAAAATAAGGAAGTTGATATTGAAATCTCTGAAACGCTATGTTTCATCATTACTAGTGCCCCTCAAAACAATGCAGCTTTAACCT
>NW_026534333.1:11295084-11317498 GCF_026225885.1 Hylaeus anthracinus | reverse complement strand
AAAATATTCGTGCTGGGACAAGTTATTGCTCCACCCTGTATAATCATCATCGATTATGACTAGTCCCAATCAGTAGCCATATTAAAAATTGCTACCTACAGTGGATGTAGAAAGTATTCGTACACCGATCAATTTCCAAAAAGACTATGTAAAATTGTAATTTATTAACTTATTTTTTATGACCAATGATATTCTACATATTCTCGGAAATCTCTAGAATAGATAGATTACAAAATAAAAATAGCTATTTATGTAAGTTGGGAAATTAACAAGAAAAAGCAATTAATCGATAGAAATGTTGAAGCAATAAGCATTCGCACAACTATATAATTTTTAAAACTTCATTAAAAAAAAAGAAATTTATATTAATTTACATGTATATAATACTTTCTTCGTGGGATTTCCTTTTGATTTTATAATTACTGCAACTCTTCTAAGTATTAAATTATCTAAATTATTAGTTATTCGAAGTGGGATCTTCTTCAATTCCTCTATTAGAGTTACTTTTAAAAGTACTTTACTGGAAATTTGATGTTTTCTAATTCGCACGGAGCAATAAACTAATGTGTTTACGTTACAAACTCTACTGTAAATGGTTCGTCATAAGAATCGTACAAATACTTATTGCCTCTATACTTTTACCCACTTTTCGCATTCTTTTGTTAATTTCCCAAATTATATTAACTAGTAAATGTTGTTTGAACTATATCTATCTTAGAGACTTCCGAGAATACGTAAAATATCCTTGATTACAAAAAAAAAGAAGTTAAGAAACTACAATTTCACAGAAAAGTTTTTTGGGAAATTGATCGGTGTACGAATACATTCTACACGTACTGTATTTCCCGAAAGCATTAGTCACTTGCAGCCATTTATGAATCAACTCAATAAGGTGCATCGATATCCAATCTTCCGTTGTCAGGGAAAATCTTTATCAATGCCACGTGATCAGAGAGATGCGAGCAGAACTGGATTCTGTTTTCTGCTCTGCAGGATGCTACGTGAACGGACAAATGGTGACGGCGGACAGATCGGTGACGACGACCGAGGACCCGTGCGTGACTTGCAGGTGCAACGCTGGTCGGCTGATCTGCGCCAAGCAGGCCTGTCCCGTGCTGCACTGTCCTTCTTCGAGGATCGTTCACGATCCCGGCGAGTGTTGTCCTCGCTGCAAAGGTATCTCTCCAATGGTTTTTTTTCTACTTTCGCGCGGTATTACCTCGCGACCGTTGCCTTTAACCGCAGCCAGGTCGTACAGCAGCACGAGTCAAAACAATAATATCACGGCTTAACCCTGCGATGCGCGTTTCCATCGACTTCGTTAAACCGATAACGTCACGTTAAAAATATACCGAGCGACGTGCACGGCGACAGCGATTCGTATTTACTGATTTTATGGTTGAAAACCGTTCTGGTTTCGCTTTTCACTTGTAAATGTAATCAAACGGAAGTGAGTGAGTATGGATACGTTTTGCGTTCGATTACATTAGTCGCTCAGCTAGGGGACAGGCTTTGTGTTTGATTACATTATTCGCTGAACTACGGGATTGTGTTTTAGCGTTCGATTACTATTACTATCCTATCAGGTTGTCCCGAAAGTTTCTTTCGCGAGTTGCACTCAATTATTTTCTGTGGTCGTGTTCATATAAATAGACAATCTAATTTCATAGATATTCATGTTGTAACAGTAATGGGAGCAAAATGAATCGCGCACAATTCATTAATGTAACACAAAGCATAAACTATTGTCCATGTATTACTTATTAATAAAGCGAAAGAAACTTTTCGGACAACCTAATATATCGAGTTATGAGATCAGTTTTGCGTTTATAATAAATTAGTTTCGCCTTTTCGAAATTGATGAAATTTTTCGTTACATTATTAGCATGTGTTTCTTAAGAATGTGAACAAACTGCAGGCAAAAAAAAGTTGAAAATTGAACTTTTTGGAGTGTTTAAAGAGAAAGGTGTCAATTTTCAGGCAGCGGAAGGTACTTGTCACCACCAAAGGGAGCGTGCATGCTTGGAACGATGATCTACAATTCGGGCAAACAGTTTTACGCCGACCAGTGCACACGTTGCAGCTGTTCTAATTCAGCCGTGTCGTGCGTCAGAGAGACTTGCCCTGTCCACGACTGTCCGAGCGAGCATCAAATCATCCTTCCTGATCGCTGTTGTCCGCAATGTCCCGAAGTCGAGGAAATTCGACCGTCGTGTACATATGCCGGGAAGACTTACGGGGCGAGTATTTACAATAATAATACAGTCTTACTCGTTCGCTTGAAAGCAATATTTGAATAATTTGTATTCTACATCAAGAATGTAATATATCAGGTGTATGTTTCGTAGATTCAACATCATTTTCTAGTATAAAGTATTTTTGGTGTCGACCTGACTGGTCAACCTGCATCCAAATGACAGATAGTAGTTATTGGCGCCTCGTTTGTGGCTCGTTCGAAAACTGTAGATTCCATTTGGTTAGTAAAGTATAATGGAAATTCGCAAGACAAAAGTCGCTGGCTAAAGGTCGATTCAGACTATACGACACGCACCGTCACGTTCCGGCAACGACACGTACCGGTACCGACACGACAAAACATTCAAACGCACGTTTTGTTTTAATGGAACTATTCACTCGAGTAAAACCTATATTCGTTAACAGCTTCAAGCTATTTAAAAATTGCAAATAATTTATGGATCGAATAAACGCTAGTAGATAATGGATTAAACATTTGCAATATGAGTTCACTTCTCACGTGACACTTCGTACAGGCAATAAAGGAAATTAAATTAATTAAATTAAAACGCGTGTCTTAATGTTTCGTCGTGCCGGCACGTATCGTTCCCGGAACGGGACAGTCCGTTGTTGCATAGTCTGAATCGACCTTAATTCGCTTTCAAGTGAACGGTAACTCTCCATTTTGTTAAGTTAAAAGATTAGAAACCGTTGTTCTATTTCCGATAGTTTCTCTGGTTTAAAGGTTCTGTTTTGTCCTAGGCAGGATGGCGAAACTTGGAAGCTTGATTCCTGCAAGGCATGCGCTTGCACGCAGGGAAAGGTGCGGTGCGCGATGCCGATGTGCCCGCCGTTAAATCTACCCTGTCCACCAAATTCGAGGCTGGAACACCCGGAGGGCCAGTGCTGTCCACGTTGCGTCGAAAGTAATGTCGTTCGATCGTAATCTAACCGTTTGCGTTCGCGCAGCCATCAGCCGCTCGACAAATTTTCCGACACGATCTTTCGCGTTGTGCAGGCGACGGCGTGTGCACGGTCTTCGGGGATCCGCATTATCGCACGTTCGATGGAAAGTTTTACAGCTTCAAGGGCGCGTGCAAGTATCAGTTGGCCAGTGATTGCTCGAGCCACACGTTCAGCATTCGGGTGACCAACGACGCCAGGGCGACCAGGTTCTCCGCGTGGACGAAGACGATCGCCATAAAGGTGAGTGCAACGAGAGAGTCGGAAGTCTCTAATGACGCGCGTTTGAACGTCCTTTAATGAACACTGATTTGTTCGTAGAGACGAGTCGCGAGACGATAATTCCTATGTGCTTCCTTTTTAACACTTTATTTTAGTGGTTGGTTATATGTATAATTAAGGTTAATAATATTTTTCATTTTCATAGCATTAGCATTTTATAACATTTATTTAGCGTATTAGAATTGTTTTCATTCTATCGCTATCATTGATAGATAACAAAGTAGCGATTCCTATGGGTAAGTGTTAACACTTTGATAATCGATAGCCTATTAATCGACTTTTCGTCGTAGCAACCTTTGTTATCTATTACTGAGATAGCACTGTATACTCCCATTATTTTACGAACTATGAAATATTACATAAATATTAATCGAAAAAAGATTCTAATAAATGAAATAAATACTGCATAATACTAATGTTATGAAAATAAAAAATATCGTTACATTTATTAAGATCGTAACATTCGGATGTCTCCTTATGAGCCGACGCTACCTCTTCCCCGTAATAGCGTAATTAGATAGCGAATCTTGTATTCTAAAAGTATAATTAGACCATGGTCGACATGTTCGTTAGGACCAGTCACCGGATGTTAGATATTCCAATGCCACCAACGAAAAAATCGAATTCTTTAGGAACCTTGGGAACCCTGTGTTACTCATCTAGAGTGAATAAATAGAAACTTAATCGGGTTGATAACCTATTTTAAACTTCAAACGTAGAGTAGTAGCACCATTTACGAAGCATTGTTATTTCTTAGCGATGTCTCGGCTACAAATTTCAAGGGGTGAAACCTTTACCCGTTTAATTTAATTACGAGAAACCCTTTAGATGCATACAATTTAATTTAATTTTAATAGGAAGTTGCACCGTCTTGTGTTTGTGGTATAATACTTTTACGCATTCACCTCGCGCAGTAGCCAAACGTTTCAGTGTAAAAGTTTACCAAGGGAGAAAGGGTATCGTGAACTGAGCCACTTTCCCCTATGGAACGTATCTGCTTGCTGTAAATTCGTTAACACTGATTCATGCCACGCGAGGGAGAAGGGGTCGCTTTCTCCTTCAGGAAACGTTTTCAACAGGCAATGATATATATTTAACCCTTTGCGCTACGACTGTTTTCTTAGTTCCTTCGTTTAGTATTCTGTATTTATATTTTGTTAAACTATAATACACTGATAAAGTATACGCACTGAGCCTTCAAGCACGAGAATAACCCAATAATAACAATAACTGAATTGTATACAAAACTTATCTCTCCAACTATTCCAGTTCATTTAGAGAGATCAGTTATGTGTGCAATTCGATGCGGTTGTGTTGGCACATTCGATAAAGAACGCTACTATTAGTATCCGAAGTACCTTTTTTTATCTACGTACACATACTTTCAAAGCATTGTTCGAATATACCGTGTCCCACTAATTTCCTTTATTGCCTGTATGAAGTGTCACGTGAGAAGTGAACTCATATTGCAAAGGTTTAATCTATTATCTACTAGCGTTCATTCGATCCATAAATTATTTGCAATTTTTAAATAGCTTGAAGCTGTTAACGAACACAGGTTTTACTCGAGTCGAGGTTAAATATTTTTAAAGATTTCATGTTTCTATCATTCGATCAGGATCATAATAATTTTGCTGTGGATAGTAGCGTTTAGAAGAGGAAATGTAAAAAGAGAGCAGCGCATAGTAGTGCAAAGTACTTCTATGAATGTGTTACGAGCCGAGGGCTGTGAGGTTTGCTTCGGCCGCGTTGCCGAGGATAGCTGTCGTTTGGACAATTTTGTTAACAGGGATGTGCTTTCGTGGACGCACCTACGTATGGCTAACGTAGGGTTGGCACTAAGAGGTTGGAAAGTTGTCGTGGACGCGCCAGCGTATGGTTAACGAAGGGTTGCCACTAGGATTTGTTAGTTGGGGCCTCGTAACTTTTACTATGCAATACACCTCGAGCGGTAAAGGTGTATTGCTGTGGGTCTCCTTAATTTAATAATTCAATAGGATAGGTACTGAAGAAAATAGTTAGGATTACTCTACTAAACTACGTATGTATTCAAAGGTTTAATTAGGACTATACAAATGTTTTCTGTATATATATCGCGGAAACTAATTCCTACTCTCAAGGTTACGCACCGAGTTGAAATGCGGGGGTCACGTTTACAATAGAACGAGTTTTTGCCAAAACGTTTCAAGACTATGTTCGAAGGGGATCCTTCCCGATCTAACGACGAGGTAACACGGTCTGCGTCTTATTTCTTCTGGATTACTATAACCCGAACTTTACTTTGCTTTACTTTGCTCGAAGGGGATTCTTCCCGATCTTGCCTCGCGGGTTTAAGATACAGGGTGTCCCAAAAGTCGGGGAGGAGCCGGAAATAGGGGGTAGCTGAGACGATTCTGAACAACAATTTCCTTTGCAAAAATGTCGGATGGGGCTTCGTTAAGGAGATATTAAGCGAAAACCCCGACCAATCAGAGCGCGCGTAGACCGTTGGAGCGGCCACGAAGCCCCATCCGACATTTTTGCAAAGGAAATTGTTGTTCAGAATCGTCTCAGCTACCTCCCATTTCCGGCTCCTCCCCGAGTTTTGGGACACCCTGTATAGGGCGACGTAACTTCAACGTGTCGTCAAGAGATGAGCCCCCGAAATGCAAAACGCATCGATTTATATACTCTAGATTTTGTTAGAAAAGCGGTAGTGGGAGTTGATTCTTATGAAATCTATGCTGCCGTACGCGGAGATGCGTAGCGGCACGTAGCTCCTATATTTCGTGGAAATCAATCCCGCGACGCGCTCTAGTTTCTTAGTAAAAACTTTATCGAAGGGCCGCGGCCGCATCCGCTCGAAAGGGCAAATGTCACGGAGGAGAGGTTTGATGGAAATAAGTTATTTCAAATAACGAAACAGAGTGAAGTCTCTGTACGTAACAAATGTACGCAATTTAATTTAATAAACAAACAAACAAACAGTGAATACTAGCGGCATCTAACGGTTCAGCAGCGCAACTATTGGACACAGATATCGCGAAGTGGAAGTGGTAACGGGGACTTGGATGACTTCCCTCGCGCGTGGCATGAATCAGTCTCTCCGCGGTTCTACACAGCTTCCTATCTTTGGTGACCGTAGGTGGGCGATTTGAAGGTGAATCTCGGTCAGAGGATGAGAGTGAAGGTGAACGGGAAGAAGGTAGAGGTGCCTTATCGCGTGGCGAACCGTTTGGAGGTGAATCGAACGGTGGACAGCATCGTAGTGAGCACTCAAATCGGAATCAAAGTTCTATGGGACGGGATTAGTTTCCTCGAAGTCTCAGCGCCGACTTCATACAGGGGTAGACTGTGCGGTCTCTGCGGAAACTTTAATTCCCTACCAAAGGACGACTTCACCAACAGACGGGGTAGGTTGTTACAAGATCCTCAACCGTTTGGTCAGTCCTGGGCGGTAGGAGCCAAGAGAAGTTGCGTCAGGCCGAAGCACACGGTTAATCACGACAGAGAGAGACGTTGCAGAGGACGAAAAGATCACAGGTAAGCATTATTCATTGAAATCGTTAACTATAACGACTGTTAACCGGCTCGTTCTCATGGACGTGTTATCTCGCGACGACGATACTGTTTGTATCGGATCACAGACGACAACCATACTATTTGTATTAGGTCACAAACGTGTTATACCGCGCCGCGGTACCGGTCGTACAATGCCACGGACGACATATCTCGCGTGCTCCATTATTAGATCAAGAACTTTAATTCGGAAAGACGGTGATTTTGGAAAGGGTATATAATAGAGCAAAGCTTTGATTTAAGGATATTTGAAATTGATTATTTCTCTTATTAGTTCTACAACACCGGTTCGTAAAGAAACGAGCTATTATTGCAAGAATTGTAATGTCGCGTTATGTGCGCAGCTCCCTGCTTTGAATTGTACCATACAGAGAAATAATAAATTTTAAATATCCTTAAAACAAAGCTTTGCTTTATTATATACCCTTTCCAAAATCACCGCCTTTCCGAATTAAAGTTCTTGATCTAATAATGGAACACGCGAGATATGTCGTCCGTGGCATTGTACGACCGGTACCGCGGCGCGGTATAACACGTTTGTGACCTAATACAAATAGTATGGTTGTCGTCTGTGACCCGATACAAACAGTGTCGTCGTCGCGAAATAACACGTCCGTGAGAACGAACCGGTTAACAGTATTAACAGACATATAGCACACATTTTTGGGATCAAGTGACGATACGAATCCCAAAGTTCTACACTACTTTGCAATTCGAAACTTTGTTATTTTAGTTTAAATTGAGAAGTTACAGCTGTAGTTTTTAATCGATCGTATCTCGATAATGAAGTTTAAGATCTCAATACGCTTAAGAACTTTTTGTTTGATATTGGTGTAGAGAATTGATCCCCAGGGAGAGTCCTATGTGTGTGTTTATTTAATTTACCGATAATGACGAGAATCACGATCGCGTTATTACAGGAGAAAAGAAAGATCAGTCTTCATAGAAATTGCAAATTCTATTGGGTCAGACATCATTAACCAGCTTGTGCAAAGGCTGGAAGACTAAATTACATGAAAGTAAATATTGGATATGGGAGACCGAAATCATTAATATCATTTATATTTTAAAAGAAATAAATTTTATTTTGCACGACGGCTAGAGAGTTGTGTACGTTACGAGATCTCGTACTCAACTAACTAAACCTTCGACACCAGAGGGAAATCAGGGTCCTCTGATATCTCCCGAATGTTTATGTTTCACGTCGCCACAGTTCGACTTTTAACACGTTGATCGCCATGTCACCCATATATGGGTGACAGTGTTTTTCACTCAAGAACTAGAAGGATTAATTCTGAAAGTTAGACGTCACAGGAGATGAATCTAAATGAAGTTCTTGAATTTCGATGTAATTACAGAACTAAATACCACGATAAATGTTTCGTTACCTAGACTCCGACAGTCTAAATAATATTTAATCTTAGCAGAAATTTTCAAGAATGTTCGCTTGGCAGTCAACGTGTTAAAACAAAGTATCGACGGCGATACGTAATAGTGAAACACTTCGGAGAACGCCGATTTAATTTTGAACAAAGAACAATAAGTTCATTCTTCGTTAAGCGTATTGATAATTCAACAGTAAAAAAATCAACGAAATCTAAAATATTATTCGCGACCGCGTATAATATATATATTTGCCTTCATCGAAGAAAAGTGAACTCTAGGACTGATCTTTCTTTCTCCGAACGGTACGGCCGCTAACAAGAAACGCGATTCGTCGCGATGACGCAGGTTGTGCAATCGGCTGAGGTCGCAGATCTTCGACGCGTGCCACAAGAAGGTGAACCCTACCATGTACTACAAGGCTTGCCTGCAGGACATGTGCGAGTGCCCCAGCGAGAACTGCTACTGCGAGTCGTTCACCGCGTACGCGCATGAGTGCAAGAGGCTGGGCATTCAGCTTCCTCACTGGCGGAAATCGACCAGGTGTCGAACCGGTTGGGACCAGTCACTGGGATCGCCAGCGATCGGCCCGCGTTACCCCTGATCGGTTCGAGTTCGAATCAGCCGACGAGGATCGCGTAAACCGATTCTTGTTTCGTGTTCGTCCAGTCGCGTCGACGCGTCGTGCTCGCGCCCCGTCTACGGACAAAACTCGCCTCGACGTCGACGACGTTCCTCGTGTCGCGGAACGACGTCCTCTGCCACCAGAGATGGGCAAAATTCGATATTATGGTACGAGGACTGCTCGACTCAGAAAATTACCATTTTTCGGGAATTAAAAGTTCTTCGTTCGATTTAAGCGATAGGGTGCAACACTTTATCTACCAGGAGCCTACTTTAAGGGGGTATCCTGAATTAGGAGGTCTAAAAAAAGCGGTTTTTCGTGAATTTTTTTAGGATGGAAAAGAAACAATTAATTCTATTGTGAATTTTTATCCTATTTTTATACATATCTGAATAGTCTGCATAAAATTTTCCAACAAGAAATATTCGAATTGAGTCGACTGTGACGCACGTTTGTAGACCACCTTCACAATTAAAGCCTCCTATCGGCGGGAAGGATGCGGGTCGTAAGTTTGATTTGTCACAAAAAATCAAAAGAAATTTTCATTTTCATACATTTTTCTTCTGTGTGAACTAAGAAACTTCATAGAAAAGAAATTTTAAACAACTTTTTTATCGAGTTAAAGTGACTTCTTTCAACCAAAGAACTCGTTCTTTTTTTTCAAACATGCAGTAACTTCACATTTCGCCATTTTTGCGGGTTTCTCTTAGTTCACGTAGAAGAAAAATGTATGAAAATGAAAATTTCTTTTGGTTTTTTTTTTTTGAGTCAAACCAAAATTACGACCGGCATCTTTCTCGCCGATAGGAGGTTTTAATTGTGTATATTTGTGAATATTTCTTGTTGAGAAAATTTGTACAGACTACCCAAATATGTATAAAAATAGGATAAAAGTTCGGATAGAATTAATTGTTTTTTTCCATCTTAAAGAAATTCGCGAAGAACGGCTTTTTTTTAGACCTTCTAATTCAGGATACCCCCTTCATTCCATCGTCTACTTACAAGGACCTATTAACTGTGATGTTGGCTGTCTACTTAAGATGCTTAATTTGAGGAAAGGCCTTTCGATATGCCTAGTAATAGCACGTAAAAATTAATATCAGCCTAGATAACATCAATCTATGCTAATGTAAAAAATCCTTTTCTAAGTTGTAGCCTTTTTCTACATAGGCCAGTAGTTAAAGTGTTAATTTAGAAATAACCAAAAAGTCGGGGATTATTGAGTTTTACGGTAAAATCTTAAATTCTTATCCAGACGGAAATATCGAATAACCAACGGGGGATAAACAAACTTTTTAACTCTTACTCGCTGAATCGCAAATCTGCTATATTGAGAAAATCAATTTTCCAACCTTTTTTATTCGCTGGGATATACAATCGGTCCTACAAATATTCGTCTATTGATGAAATTTGGTAAAATCAAATGGTAGGTGTGATGTGTCCAAATAAATTTTTCATTATAAATATGTACATGTGTAAAGTTTATTTATGTATATATCTGTAATGAATTTATTTGGAAACATCGGACTTACCATTTGATTTAGACAAATTTCTTCAGTAGACATAAAGGGTACGAATACTTTTGATGCTCGTGACTTTCTATGTCTTACTAGAGTCAAAAGAATTGAAAAGTCTACTAGTAATTGTAAAATCATCCACCATCTAACTGGAGTTTTTGTTTTAACGGGTTAGTCGCAGCCAGAAAAATGGAAACGGACAGTTTCTTGTGTTCTTTTTTTTTAAGATATTAAATAATAATTTTTATTAATGAAATGTAAACATATTGCAAAGTATGTCTTAAAGAACTACGAAAGAATTTTTGTTTTAAAAAAAGGTTAATTCATTTCGTCCATAACAGACGATGGCGTGGGTGGCCACTTGGTTTGCGATGAACAAGATTTCTTCAAGCTGGTGCACCTGAAAACAAAACTAAAGGTAGATTTAGAAAATATATTAGACTAACGGGTCCCTGATCGAAGGATTTTTTATTTTCTTATATACTTCTTTTTTACCCTGTATTGGATCGTTTAATTTTAGTGAAAAAAACAAAAATCAACTTCAAATGTACGCCATCTTGTTTTAAATGAATTTTTTCCAAAATCCTTCGATCAGGGACCCGCTAGACTAATCTATTATCGAAATCTACCTTTGTTTTTGTTTTCAGGTAATCCAGTGTAGAGAAATCTTGCTCACCGCAAACCTACGTTTTTTAGTTCTTTAAAACATGCTTTATAATATACTTAATTGTTACTTATGCGAATTATTATTTACTAACTAAACAAAAAAATCACAAAGAAATGTCGTTTTTCCTCTTCTTGACTGCGACTAACCCCTTACTTCGACAAGCAACGCGTAAGAAATCGTTTATCTTTCATTCGTTGTGGACATTTTCATCCGAGTAAGAAATTTGCCCATCTCTTCTCTTTCGCTCCCGGAGAACGAACCGAACGCGGGGGACTGCTCGACGAAAATCTACTAGTCACCGTTTCTACCGTGAACACGCGCGTCGACCGAGAGTTTCCACGCGTGTCGACCTAGAATTTCCGCGCATCCACGACGCTTTAACCACGACGCCCACGGAAGCTGCGCGTCGTCGCAAATTCTCCGCGCGATCCTCTTCGACGCTCGAATGGTTCCGGAGCACCGTGCAGTATTTCGGCCGATGAGCAGGCTCGCGGCATAGCATCTACGTCCCAGAGTAATCGCGCGCTCAATCGAACGCGCAACGATCGACCTTTCCTCCTTATAGGTTTAAGCGAACCTTCTCCAGCACGTCCTCTCGCGTGTGTAGATAGATATAGGTGTACGTACAAGATGTCCCAACAAAGACAGGCTATTCGCAGTTACCCTCGTTTATACGGAACAATTTTTCTAAAATATACACCGTGGTTCGTCAGAAATTTCCACCTCTCGGTTTATGGTGAATATTATTACGAATAGCAAACATTTGCGTAGACTACTTCGAATGGTTTCAAGTCGGACTTATTCTGATGTTATTGGTTTTTTTGTTGGTGAACGCGTGGAGAACTTACGAAAGTCAATAACGTGGTTTTAAACGGAGTCATGTACAGTGGGTGTAGAATGTATTCGTAAACGATCAATTTCCCAAAGAACTTTTGTATGAAATTGTAGTTTCTTAACTTCTTTTTTTATAATCAATGATATTTTACGTATTCTCGGAAGTCTCTAAGATAGATATAGTCCAAAACAACATTTACTAGTCAATATAATTTGTGATGTTAACAAAAAAATGTGAAAAGTGGATAAAAGTATAGAAGCAATAAGTATTTGTACGATTCTTATGACGAACCATTTATAGTGGAGTTTGTAACGTAAACACATTAGTTTATTGGTCCGTACGAATTAGAAAACAACAAATTTCCTATAAAGTACTTGTAAAAATGGCTCTAATAGAGGAATGGAAAAAGATCTCACTTCGAATAACTAATAATTTAAGGAAGTATTACATACTTGTAAATTAATGTAAATTTCTTTTTTTTCTTAATTAAGTTTTAAAAATTAAACAGTCGTGCGAATACTTATCGCTTCAACGTTTCTATCGATTAATTGGTTTTTTTCTTGTTAATTTCGCAACTTACATAAATAGCTATTTTTTTTTTGTAATCTATCTATTCTAGATATTTCCAAAAATACGTAGAATGTCATTGTTTATAAAAAGTAAATTAATCAATTACAATTTTACATAGTTTTTTTGGAAATTGATCGGTGTACGAATACTTTCTACATCCACTGTATTTTCGATTACACCGATCGATGTAGCATAATGTTCTCTAAAAAAAATGTTTTGACTTGTTTGTGTCCAAAAATCATTAGTTTAAACATTATACATTAAAAACTAATAACATCAGAAGATCTCTCATTTGAAACCATTGAAACCTGTCTAGAAATTAGAATCCGTGCCCTCCATTAGTTTAATCTGTTCGTTGCGCAAATTAGAGGAAAATTTCGTTTTAGAATAATTACAAAATTGCATAAAGGCAAGATTACTTTTAAACCTAGCCTCGATTTTATTTGGCAGTATCACGAACTCTACAGGGCATCATCTGTGCGTATCACAGAATTGCAAACGACGCTTTTGCTTATCAACGGGACGTCAAAAATTGTATATACATATATAGACAGACGGGACTCGCCAGAGCGGCTAACCAAGTAACGCGGCGTCTTTTATTCAAGATTACTATAACACTCTCTCCCCCTTTTATAACGCGCACATGCAATTCCGTGTCCTTCGCTTCACCTTTCTCGTGATACCTTTTTCTGTTCTCATCGTTTACCTGCGTTTCTTCTACACTTGCTATATTTTATCTTATCTATCGAAACTAGGGTTGCAACTGGAGAAAATTTGAAGAAGGGGCATAAAAAAAAACTCCCACTGTTGTTTTACGTATTTCTCTAATATGTACGTAGAGTCGTGACAGTATCAGTTATGGTGAGAATTTGATGTTTTTTATTCCACGGAAATAATACAAGTGGAAAGTGACTATATAAACCATTATTCCGAATGTATTTTTGTAGATTATCGAAAAACTGAAATGTTTCTATTAACTAAGACCCGTTTGAATTTAATATATTTATATGAGACTGTTTTCCCTTAATATTAGTATATGAAAAGTTATTTCAGGTGGTAATAGTTATTCACTCACTGTATACAGGGTGTCCCAAAAATGTTGGAGGTCCTTGAAAGGGGTGGTTCGAGAGGTGATTTGAAACAACTTTTTCCTTAGCGAAAATTTTATACGAGGCTTCGTTAAGGAGATATTAACAGAAAACACCGACCAATCAGAGCGCCCGTATACCGCTGGAGCGTAGGCTTACGCGCTAAGCGGCCGCGCTCATTCGCTACCGCGGCCGCTCCCAACGGTATACGCGCGCTCTGATTGGTCAGTGTTTTCCGTTAATATCTTCATAACGAAGCCTCCGACAACATTTTCGCTAAGGAAAAAGTTGTTTCAAATCACCTCCCGAATCACCCCTTTTAATATGTTACAACATTTTTGGGACACCCTGTATACAATCAGTCCCATAAGTATTTGAAGCCTCTATGTCTACTGAAAAAATTTGTCTACGTTAAGTCGCAAATTTGATATTTTCAAATAAATGTTTCATTATAAATCTGTACATGAATCAATTTCACACATGTACGTATTTATAATGAAACATTTATTTGGAAACATCAAAGCATCATTTAATTTAGACTTTCTTCAATAGACATGATGGTTACGAATATCTTCTAGGACTGACCGTATATGAATATTAATATTAGTTATAGACGAATAGGTTCTAATTTTCTCATCTAATATTTTCTACTTCTCTACTTTTATTCTACTTAAATAATAAAAAAACGCTAAATTCTCACCATAATTTATTCTATCATGACTCTCAAATATATCACGAATTTATCTGAAAATTACATATAGCATCCTTTGTCAGCCTAAAGACCTAAAAGAGGACACAGAGAGCTGAGAAAATTATTGTCATTTCGAACAAAGGACAGTTGGTAATCCTAATTAAAACTGTACATAGCTCGAGTATACGGCGCGCGCGTACATGTACGCATCTATGTATGTAGTTACGCGTATACACGCATGTGTATTGTATATCGATATAACCATCAAACGTTTCGCGAGGAAATCGCAAATATACCGGATAGTCCAAAGCCTTAGCCAATTTTTATCGACTATAGTATAGAGGTACTCTGGTACAAACCGAATACGAACGAAATAAATGACTTATATTCGTAAAAAAAATGCGTGACATATTCGTGGAAACCTTTCGTGGAAGAAGAAAAGAAAGAAAGCACTACGTATATTAAGTTGGCGTAGCCATTTCAAAAGGCCAATGCCAAATTAACACGATATTTTTTTGCTATTTATTTGCCAATTATTTGCCAAAGAATTCATTCTTTTTGCTCCAGCCGTTTTCGAGAAACAATGGTTACGCTAGCGTAATATTAAGCTACCGTAGCCACTTATGTATCTCTGTACCTACCAGGGATATCAATTCAATTCTTGATCGGCGATCAGTCGATGAACCTGCTCCTCGTTCCTTCGAGCCAATGGTGTATTCCCCATACCGATGCCTGTACGTCTTTTCGCCGATATAAAAGAAAAGACACGACATCCGTCATCGAATATTTGTCTTTTCTGTTTACGGAACATTCACTATTCTGTTTATCGCGAATATTCGACAGTTTTCACGATATTTCACGGTTTTTTTCGGTCTTCGACGTACAACGTGACTCTAAACGCACTTGCAAAGAAGCTACTGTGGAAATTCGCGCGGGAAGCGTCGGTCGGTCCATACCACGTTCCGTAGAAATTACTCGAAGCTTCTCAATTTAATCTGTCTAGGTAGCTAACCAATACCTGTCACTCGTCGTGCTTCATTATTTCGTATTATTTATTTTTTTCGCGTTTATCTATATAATATGCTTGTGTACTTAAGCGTATTTAAGAAAAGTTTCGCGAGTTTGTAATAAATGGTATGAATAACGTGGGACCAGCGGAACGCGGATCGGAACGGTTCGTAAGTCGGAACGGTTCGTAAGTGTTCGTTGTCTGATATTCGTACTAAACACGCGATTATGAAAATGTTTGACACTTTATTCGCGATTGATCAATCACTCGCGACAAGATTACAACGACGATGATCACCGTGTACCGTTTTGACGTAAAATCTCGATTAAAAACTGTTAAACATACAAAAGATCTGACGCGCGTTTCAATTTCGTTGAAACTTCCAATGTGGCGACACGTTCGCGAGTGACGACTACCGCCAGAGGGCTGCAAATCGTACCCACGATTGCTGTTTGTCGAGACGTATCGATTGCAGATTCCTCTTTACAGGTAAATTGATATTTGTATTAGATCTCTCCCACGAGGAATGCATTAATAGATTTCTGAACGAAACGCAGTTCTTTTTCTTAGCTTGTGATTGTATATTAAATTTAATATGGAAATTTAGAAAGTTGGAGGACTGACCAATGCGCCACCTTGCCGTTGCATGTGTGAACTAGTAAGACTTTGGCAAACGTGCAGGTACGTATCAACCTAATACCAATTCGTATCGATTTTATATATATTTTTTGCCATCTGACTCATTCGAGATAGCAATCGAAGACTATTATTAGAAGGTTATATTGGAATAAATGAACTAACTCTAATTGAAAGAATTTAGAATCATAATTCGTACGTAAGCATCATTGCACGCTTAGCGACTCGCCGCCAAATTCAGATCGTCATTCGCATTCAGACGCAAGGACACTAACAAAGATTCTCATGACACGATTCGAAACTTTTATTACGACATTATAAATGCACAAAAACATCTTAAAAATATGGGTGTACGTGTAAACGTGTATAATCATGCGACGTGTAATCGAGAGAACAACAGAGTTGGTTACAGCTTCGAGAATGAACGGAGCTACGCGGATTATATTCGCTAGATTTCGAATATTCTGGATGTTTCTTTTTATTCATTATTAGTATGATATTTTTTTTTTTTTTTTTTTTTAATTATTGTACAGTTGATACTGCCCGCAGGGTTCGGATGCAAGGTGTCCTCTCGAGTAAATATTCTGTTGTTGTATTCAAATTAATTATCCGATACAGACAAAATACAATAATACATTGAAATTCGAATCAGTAATTTGAACAGCTTACACGAAACTCCTTTAAGGATATTCATACATTATCAGATTCGTGAAATTAAAAATGTTAAATTTAGTGATATCTGTAGTTAAATATTAAAACATACAAATTTATACAAAATACAACAATACATTGAAATTCGAATCAGTAATTTGAACAGCTTACACGAAACTCCTTTAAGGATATTCATACATTATCAGATTCGTGAAATTAAAAATGTTAAATTTAGTGAAATCTGTAGTTAAATATTAAAACATACAAATTTATTGATTTCCAATTGATATTAAAATATAAAGAAGGTTTTCTATTTTGTTTATACCTGATATCTTCAAAACTTTACCATGTCTTCTAAATTGTTAACTATTAGGTAGACTGGAAAGTAATGTCGTTTCTTTTACGTTAAATTCAAACAAATTTTTAATAAATTTCTATTTTTAACCAATTATGTAATCGCTTTCGTTATCAACAGCCTTTTGCCATATAGCGTGCAAATTTTCAACGCCATATCGATAAAAATCAATGAGCTGATGAGTGATAAACAAGTATTTAAAATTGCACAAACAACATTACTTTCCAGTACACCTAATATTTATACCTGAAATCATACACCAATAGCTTCAGTATTTCAACCACTATCACAGTGCAAAAGCTTGTTAAAAAGCTCGTTACACGCGTAATGTCGAGATAGTTTATTGAAAGGATACCTTGCATCCTAAAGCCTTGGGCAGACCAATCTGCAAGAATCTGGCTCCTGAAATCTCAATAATCTTTGTTATTTTTATTATCGAACCAGCAGACGTGCTCGTTAACCGCTCTGCGTCGCGTTCTTTCAACCAGATCGTAAACAATTGTGCGGAGCAAAAGATATGTCATTGAAGGTGCACGATTTACGAAGTGAAGTTACTTTCTCGCCATAACTTTCGCCGTTAACGGTCCGAGAACCGTTTCGACGAGAGGTTATGTTCGTCCACGTAATGTTTCGATGCATGTTTCGTTCCAAACGCGGTGAACGAGCGTGCCTGCTCATCCCGTCGATGTCGAAAATTGCATAAGCGGTACCGTTCTCTACCCCTTACCTCTTCAAATGGAAGTTTTAACGAGTATAGTGGTCAGTATGCCAAAGACAAAAAACAGATAGCGCCGAAAGTGGAAACAGGAAATATTGGGGAGGGAAAATCAGCGTTCGAAGGTGAAAAGAAAAGGAGGGAAGTGAATAGAGACGTAGCGATATCGATATCGATGCCAATGTCGGTCCTATGTCTCTATTGACACTTTACCGTCCGCTGTCACGCACGCGTGAGTTCGAGTATTGCTCGTATCTGGGATAGTATATATCTTCAGTTTCTTGATGGGACATTATTGGAATAAATTAGAAATTTCTTTGTAGTATAAATTTGTTATATATGTAGTTACATAGATTTTTGTATTCTTATAACCAAAGAAGTTTCTATTTTATCGCAAATATTTACAGATACATGATATAATATCATCGTACAACGCTTACCGATCCTAATCGAATTGTTTATTTGAAAAAAATAAAAAAAAGAATGAAACTCCATCTTGGTATCTAAACTATTAATCTTTTTCGGTGAACCTATTTGAAAGAAGAAAGTTTTCACGTTTTAACAATTGTAATGTTCACAAAAGTATCTTGGAAAACTTCACGCGTCCATATGCTAACAAAGAATACAATACGTATAATAAATATCATCGATAACAAATAAGAATATTTCGGCATAATATCCCCGGTATTGCGTAAACAAAATATTCGTATTATAATGTAGTTATTAATATAATTAATAAAATTATAACGATTTACCGTAGTAAATATTAATATTACTATCGTGTTTCAACAATAACAGAGTAATATTTCTATCGTAATTAACTGAATACAGTGCTCGATTAAATAAAAAAAAATCGGAATCGGAGATTCTTAATTAATCGGGATTGGTTGCAAGTTAATTCTAGAAGAAACAAACAGTGACAAGGATTTGAAATTTTCTCATGTAATCGAGCATTACTGCAGTAACAATTATTCTCTAAGAAACAATTGGTAGACTATAGATAAAATACATTTTAAATATAATTCATTATTACGCGAATTGTGCGGACGGTAAAGTGTGGAGAATAAAATTGGCGCGATTGTTGTAAAAACACTGTCACTTGATTTGACACATTCCATGATCTCTCGATTAGAGAATTCTCGTATCGCCGGTTGTTTTTTCGCTTAAGACCGTGACAAGGCAGTTGAAAAAGGGACACGTGTCCCTTGGCGCAATATTAAAAGAACGTCGACAAGCGTCCTTAAAATTAAATTAACTCCCATAACACATCTCCTATTATTCCTAAAAAGTACTGAATTTCTAAACATTCATTTGTAAAAGAATACTCTCTTAAATATTATTTTCTAAAACAATATTCCTCCAATATAATATTTCCTTTAAATACTATTCTGTAACGCAATACTGTTTCCATTAACTGATTATACAAAAGTATTTTTTTCCTAAATTTTTCTCTTAATAATAAATACTAAAAAATCCAGTTCACCTCCCATAAACTCAAAACTGTAAATGTCACATCATTTTCTATTCTCTCGTTCTTTAATTACTATTTCCACGATTACCAATTATCGTGAAAACGATTTCGTTTACTTTAGTTCTTTTTCTCAAAGAATTCAAAGAATTCAACGATCAATATTCTTTTTTTAACAACCGTACATAACACTAACCATACGTACGTGTACTTAATGTAAAACTAGCGGGGGAAGGACGCATGTTACGTATTCCATTAGCATAGTGAACGCGAATCTACCTAGCCACGGTCCTGATTCCACTAAACCTCGTTTCCATCGGACAGCTGTAATCGTTTCGCTAGCCGGTAGCTGCGTTTCTCGAGAATCGATCGTTCTTCCGATGTTGATGTCGGCTTATCGACTAATCCTTATCAGTGACTTTTTACAACGTGTTTTGAATCATGTAGAGGCTAAAAGACCGCTATGAAAGACGCCACGGCATGGTGACGGAAGAAAGTACCGTCCACTCGAACGAGTAGGAAGTTAAGGGAATCCCCCGTCGCGGTCACGGCGGATCCCCCCTTTCGACTGTTATGTTATTTTCATTTACTTTTCTTTTCTTTTCTTTTCTTTTTTTTTTTTGTTCATTTTCCGTCATGTTTTTGGTACAAAAATAGATCTCGAGCAGAGGTCACGCAGTCTCGCGGTCGAATATTTAGTACCTAAACGAAATTGCTCGATCACCGCTCGAACTATCTCTGGAATGTAAATGTTCCGAGACCAATTACCCTGGACGCGTCGCGAATTGAATCCAGAATGGAAATTTCTCTGTCCATTACCCCTTCCAGCCTGCGATGAATCACCATTGAACAGAGACGGGGCTACACTTTATTTCGAATAACGGATAACGAATGAAACCAACGTGCGCCAATTTATTCGTGACGTTTATTCGATTAGAAAAATGGAATTAACTTTTTATCGTAGAACATTTTCGCTCCAACTGTAATTTACATTCGACGAGTAAACGGATAAACGGATCTGTTTATCGTTTGTTCTCGTCGTTGGAAAATGTTTACACGTGCAAGATGATCGCGTGGTTCATCTCTGTCGTTGAACGGTCGGAATTCTGGATTCGACGTGAACCGACTCGAACGATTAAATCAGGTAAGACGAGAACACCGCCGAGACTACGTAAGCTCGCCCGATCGAAGAACAAGATTGGATCACCCGCTGAATAAGGGGGCGAGAACTACGTTACGATATACATACTTATTTATTGGAACACGCTTAATAAGACGCAATTAATATATTCGATTTGTTCCGAAACTCGCGAACTCGTAATCTTTCCATCGCTGGACAGTCGGGGTAGGGATTCGGGGATGTGGTCGAGAGGAGAAGGGGAATATGGCAATCGTTGGACGTCTGAAACGAAATTGGATTACGAGCGATGCAACTGGAACGAATTATTCGTTAAACAAAATTAAAATTTTAATATATCTTCGTGACAATTAAATTTTATGCATTTATGATATAAATTAAAATAATACGTACATGGTATAAACGTAGCCAAAAGGTATGCCCACAGACGCAAGATAAAAATAACGATATTATTATAATAGAATTATAATGAATATTGAATTATACGAGTTATTGTAGAATATATTCAACATTATGTATATTTCACGTGTGTTTTCTGTATTATCCTACGTCATAAATGCATATAATCCGTAGTCCAATCATAACAAATTAAAAGAGAAGTGCCGCAGATAACTTCGTTTCAGTTATCCATCGATTACCGTATGTATAATATAAACGCTCTAACGATTGCAATGGTGCTACTCTTCGTATATTCTAGCACGGAAATCGGCAACGAAATTACCTATCTTCTTGACTCGTTTTCAGTTACCGAAGCGCTAAATCCACGATCCGCGTTACCGTGGTCTTTTACACTAGTCTTAAGCTAAACGCCATTCGCTACGCGGCAACGAACAAATCGATAAACCGGAGAATCATAGATTGACTCAAAGATACGAATCGAAGACCGAGTCAAGGAAAAATGTACGAGTCTCTTTTGTGATTATTTCATTTTCTAAAGTAACCTCGACGAGCGAGCGTCGCCAACGTTGCCAACGTATTCCAAACATGTCGGTTCTTAGGAATCTTCGAGTTTCCACTAGAAACCACTCGGTAGCGACGGGACTAATACCTAATCAATACTCTTGATACCAGAGAGCAAAGTTCTTTTTTTTTTGTTTGTTTTTTTTTTACATCGAATCTTGGCGATACTTGCGCAAAGGTATCCGCAGGTAACAGTTACAAAACCACACGTGGGCTAGGTGTCCATTTTTGATAACGGTACCGTTCTCAGAGAAATTATGGATCGATGTCAATGTTCTACAAATGGAGCGTAGACATTAATAATTATTCCAAATATATTGAAACGAGAATTCCACGTTCGCATCTAAATTACGTCGACTTGTCCTACAGATTGTCACCATTCATTCACGAGTCTCTGTCAACGTAAATGATAATACTTCGTATAAAGTCGAATCTAACTGAGAATCAAATTTCATCCACTTTTGCCTTCCAAGTTAGCACACTTTAATTTCGAGCACGTGACAACTTGATAATACTGTAATCGGTCCTATCTAAGAACTTGTAATTATTGACAATTACAGGTTTCTCTTTTGCCGTTCGTTTCATATCCGATTAAATGTTCTGTCTCGTTATTGACACATTCACGAAAGTACTGTTATCAAGGATAGACACCAAGTACATGGAACTTCGATACTTCGTAGTTAAGTACTTCGATGTCGAGTTGCTCGAACATCATCGATACGCGATACACCGTTAATCCTATCGCTATCGATCAATCAACGTTTCTCGATTTTCACGTATTCCTTACCCGTTGAACGGACCACCGAACATCGCTCGACGAGTCTCTGACACAAAGTGTATAAAAAAGGATACGTCCGTCTTAAGTCGACGGGCTGGTCAACTACCTCTACGACAATAACGCGTATTAATCGAGAATCAATAATTAATCCTACTATCGAGCGTCGGCGGGCAAGCCGACCGAAAAAGAGAAAAATTCGAGAAGGAGAACAGTTCGCGGAGATCGAGCTCATAGTTTCCTTTCGCCACAAATGGGCAAAATATTATCCCGAATAATAGACGACGAATAAA
>NW_026534333.1:11272613-11295074 GCF_026225885.1 Hylaeus anthracinus | reverse complement strand
TTTTTTTTTTTTTTAAATAAATTTTTCGTAAAGCTTCTACATACTGTGCTAGCTACAAATTTACATACAATTTCTCTTTACTTAAAATGTTGTCTTATATAGATTCTTCTAAATGTTATTAGGCGTAGAAATTCATTCCGTGCCTTTATATTCATACATTTGTAACTCATTTACAACTGTAGGAATATGTACTCCTCGTTACATCTGCATTACGATGGATCTAAATATATGACCTAAGTCTCAACCTGATGAACATTATAATGTGCCTGTACACGAAGTTTCACAGTCATCAAATTTCGGCTATCGTCATTCTTTTCACAGATTATAAATGTGCTTGAGAATCAGTAGGCGTAGAAATTCATTACGTATATCATTTATGACTGTAGTTTAAATAGTAATATTTACTCGCGATTTTGTCACGTTAAAATACCAACCTCCATAATAACGAAACATAGATTGCCTCGACATTTCTGTGACTGAGGTAAAATCAAACATCGTATGGTTTTACTTTATAAATAAATTATAAAGACACAGAATTCATTTCTACACCTTAATATTTCTCGTTTGTTCCACTTACGATTGATTTACCAGTTTCCGTTTTTTTTAAGCGTAATGATATTAAATACTAATTTACTATTATATTTATTTTGCGTTATAACAATTATTAAGTAGAATATCGAATATAAAAAAGGAAATAATAATACGGTTTCGCAACTACTAGGTCTCATATGAAATACTTTAGTCAAAAATTTCTGTCAGAGATTGGGAATAAAGACTGTTAACTTCGTGTTTTATACAATTCGTAAATGAAACTTCGCGCGATAGTGAGTTGAAGGAAGTACTTGTTGAATATTTTCCTACGGGTAGTTTGCCACTGAAAACAGTCAATTACTTTTGTCGCGCTACGAATGGATTCTGACCCACTGTGGCGAAGCACAAAACCCTGAAATGTTGAGTTTGACATGCTCCACAGAAGATCCAGATTTATGGAAGGTTTATCCATAGATTTCATCGACTGTTCTCTCGCGAAAAAGTTTGAAGATATTTTTCTGGATTCGTCACTTTCCATTGTTCTTTTTTTGCTACATATTCATTTAACATCCCGTCAAATTATACAATTAATAATCATGAGTTTAGGGAAGATCGATATTGACCCATCAAACTTAGAGATTAATTGCAATCCTTTCCTTCTTCTTATTTGGGAGAATCTCGGTAATATTCACGCGGTTTTCAATGAACTACGAAAAAAAACACTCGCAAACAAGGTACGCTATTTTTTAAATATCTCATTTATTTCGTTTATATTTCTTCGTTTGTATACATTTATGTTAAATTTGAAACTTAATTGCAATCCAATTCCCTTGTTTGTTGAAAAGAATTCATGTAACATTCGTATGGCCTTCGATAAACGGTTAGAGGAATAAAACACTGACGAGAACAACAGTGGACCAAGCCAGCCGTGAGCCTCTGCGCGTATGGGCCGCTTCGAGCGAGATCAGTTACAGGTCCGCTGGACTCGATACGCCTCGAAACGAGAACAATCGATAGAGGTAGAAACCGATAGACGTGAGAACAAAAATCAGGGGAACGAGAAAGAAAGCTTTCCGTTAACGAAGAGTGATATAACTTCCTAGCGACGATTTAATAATGTCTCACCCACCATATGAAATCCTTGCAGTGGCTACAGAACGTCGGCTGCTTGAAGAACCGCGGCATGAAGCTATGGTTCTTGACTACGTAGACGTTCTTCTTTTTGAGGGCTCCCTTCCGTCCCCTTATCTTCTTTGCGAAAGCGGTGGTCGCATCTCCGGGCCCAAGGGAGTCCTCGCACGTGTTGTTTGCCTCCTGATCGTCCGCCATCGCGTGCTCCTCTACTCAACGGATAAAATAAAAGACCGAGAAACGACAACAAGAACGCTCAACGCGAGAAACAACCTTCGCAGGTCTGTTTGCGATTCGGA
This sequence comes from Hylaeus anthracinus, assembly GCF_026225885.1. Classification (NCBI taxonomy): domain Eukaryota; kingdom Metazoa; phylum Arthropoda; class Insecta; order Hymenoptera; family Colletidae; genus Hylaeus; species Hylaeus anthracinus. The sequence continues at coordinate 11,293,113 of NW_026534333.1, read as the reverse complement.
CACTTCCGCGCCACTCTTCGGCTTTTCCTCGACTGTCACGTTCGCTCGGAAGATGCACGCGCGCACACGGCCGACCCTGGGGCTAGCTGGAGTCGAAAGAAAGAGTCGACCGAGCGCACCCGACAGAGAGAGAGGAGGCGCTGTACCGCTCCCGGTAAAACGGAGACGAAATAAAGAAAGAGAGAACAAAAGAGGGAAGAGAATAATTCGTTCGTTTACGCGAACTGCCTGTCGAAACGGTTCGACGTGTCGCGTCGAACGCGAACTCGCGCGATGGGTGGTAGATAGCGTAACTCCTCGCGGTAGCCCGTGCCTCGCCGACGACCACCGACGACGACTCTCTGGCCTCGGCCACCACCGTTCCCCACCCCCGCCAGCACCCCGCCAACACCCACCACCGGCTATACCCCCACTCCTTCGCTTACCTATGCGTTCGCATCGCGGCTTCCACCTCTACCCTCGTCCACCCACCCCTTCCTCCCGCTCCTCCTTTCTTTTATCTCCCCTGTTCGTTTTCCCTGATTTTCAACTACCCCTTTATTCGCTGGCACCCTTTGCTGCTCATGCTCGAAAGACAGGAGAGGTGCCATCGAATCGCTACTTCCCATGGCTACGTTCTTTGCTTGTCATTTACGTGTACAACGTTTCCTTGATTACGTGCTCTCGTCTATACGCGTGTCTTCATTCTCCTCTTTCGCTTCCCCTCGCCGGCAGGTCTTCTTCTCTAGAGCTCCCCACTACGGGACCACTGAGATCCCTTCTCCCTCCGCGTGGGTATACCTAGCCTTTTCTCCCACCCTCGGACCGACCGATAATTTTAGATTCGCGGCGCAGTGGCTCGACACTGCCACTGCTCAGCCTGCGCCGCGCACTCAAATATCGACGACCGACGGCCGCGAGAGCTGCCAGCACACGCGACCTCACCGAAACCCCGAGGGAGAGTTCGAATTATCCGGAGAAGGGAGAACGATCCGTATGCACCGGGATATCTTTCTCGTTGCATCATCCATCCTTGAAGGAGTTGGGCATTATTCGGATAGCCGGGGAAACGTTCTCATCTAGATGATTCTCCAGATAGAACTCTCCCACGAATTGTCTAGGTAAATTATAAACATTTCTAGACGAATTTTATATAATCCAGATACGTTATCTAGATACGATTGTTTCATTCAGAGAAATTTATACGGATAATCGTTATACGAGCAACCCTTGTCCGGTACGAATAAAAGTTTATACAGATGAATATTTATATAGTGGGTGTCGAAAGTATTCGTACACCGAATTGTACTTTATTGTGCAAAGAGAATAGTAAAATTGTAATTTATTAACTTATTTTTTATAAACAATGACATTCTACATATTCTCGGAAATCTCTAGAAGACATAGATTAAAAAGAAGTAGCTATTTATGTAATTAGCTAAATTAGCAAGAGAAAAACAATTAATCGATAGAAATATTGAAGCAATAAGTATTCGCACAACTGTTTAATTTTTAAAACTTAATTTAAAAAAAAAAAAAAAAAGAAATTTACATTAATTTACACGTATATAATACTTCCTTAAATTATTAGTTATTCGAAGTGGGATCTTCTTTCATTTCTCTATTAGAGCCATTTTTAACAGTACTTTACTGGAAATTTGTTGTTTTCTAATTCGTACGGAACAATAAACTAATGTGCGTACGTTACAAACTTTACTGTAAATGATTCGTCATAAGAATCGTACTAATACTTCTTGCTTCTATACTTTTACCCACTTTTCGCATTTTTTTTTTATTAATTTCCCAAATTATATTAACTAGTAAATGTTGTTTGGACTGTGTCCATCTTAGAGACTTCCGAGAATATGTAAAATATCATTGATTATAAAAAGAGAAGTTAAGAAACTACAATTTCACACAAAAATTTTTTAGGAAATTGATCGGTGTACGGATACATTCTACACCCGTTGTATAAGTAAAACTGACATCCGTGGTTCGCGACTAAAAGTTTATTAAATGCACATTTATCGGAATGAATATCTATTCGAATAAAAAGTATAAACTCGAACAATGTATCCACGAAGAAGTTGTGAAACTGTATAATGTCTACGTTTGTACGAAGTTCCTATCGTTTTATTTATTTAATCAACGGTTCCTCCCATAGCTGAATATTAATTTTGTAGTACGTGTTCGGAGTACCTTCAATTTGGCTCGAAACTTTGAGCAAATCAAATACTGTTCTAAATTGCCGTAATAACCAACTAATTAATTAGTTTGCAGTATAACGAATGAATAGTGGCTTACTCGATTATTTACGTTATTGGAATGAACCTTTATTCCAATAGTGCTTTCGTATCACTTTTTTTCTTATATTTCTATCGAACCCTTCGAGCTCACTTTGACGTACCCTTTCTCAATCCCCCTTTCATTTCATGCTTCATCTACGTTGAGATGCCGAAGGTTAAGTTTGTCGATATAATAAATACAGGATGACCGTTTAGACAGTCTTATCCAAGTTCTTTGTTTACGTTTCGACCCTTTCAGCTTTGGGACATCTTCGAAAATGAAACAATAATCGTAACCCACGTTAGTTCGTGCCGTATGCGAAGGAAAATTTGAACGCAGAATATTTAAATTTTAGTATAAATTTATTAAGTTGTATAGGTGCCATTTTGATCTACAACCTTTTTCCATCTTTCAGGCAATTTGAATATTCCGTCCGTTCTGATATCGTTCTGATATATGCAAACCTGTCCTAACGTCACTTACCAAAAAACGGCACGAACTTTCCGAACAATCCAATAAAAGTAAGGTAATGAAGCTATAAAAAAAAAATTATCTTGTCCTTTTTCTCGAGGCTGCGATTTTTTCGCATAGTTATCGCGATTTACACCGAACCTTGAGTCTTTTGGTACGAAATCTGATTCGTGCAGCGTATGTCAGCGTTCTCTCAACGTGTACCATCGGGACGTTGCACGGTCAGATTCGCACCTCGTGGGGGAATGTGTTCGATATGTGTGGAATGTGTCCAGACTATGTGGAATATGTCTAAAATAGGTGTGGAATTTGTGTGGAATGCGTATGGAGAAAACAAAACACTCGATTAATGTATTGTATCATTTCTTTAATTTCACACAAATCCCACACACGTTCCACACTTATTTCAATCTTTCGCTACACATTCCGCATTTACTCCAGACCTTTTATCAAAGTTACAGAACTTTACAGCTCAGCCACTCCTTCATACGTTCTCTGTAAACATATAAAACTGATGACTATAAACATTTTTATAACTGTTTCGTACATTGGCTATAAACATAGGAAATTTATGGGTTTAAACATTTTTACTACCGATTCATACATTGTTGATAAGCGTATACAATTCATAAAATCACACCTTTTTACGATTTCCTTGTTCGATACTTGTAAACATTTAACATTTATAAATTTGAACATTCTTAAAAGTTTTTTTATATACATTTGTTGTATAAATTTGATTAATTTACCCAATTCAACAACTTTCAGTTACATTTGTTGCGCGATAGGTATAGAAATTAATTTTGTATCTGTCTAAGGTAAACTTACCATTTACTTATGTTGTTGTAGAATAAATATTTTTCCTTAAACTATACTTAAACTATACAAACGATTTAATCTCAAGGTACAGAATTCATTTCTACATCTAACATACAGTGGGTGTAGAAAGTATTCGTACACTGATCAATTTCTAAAAAAAACTATGTAAAATTGTAATTTATTAACTTTTTTTTGATAAACAATGACATTCTACATATTCTCGGAAATCTCTAGAATAGAGAGATTACAAAATAAAAATAGCTATTTATGTAAGTTGGGAAATTAACAAGAGAAAGCAATTAATCGATAGAAATTTACATTAATTTACATGTATATAATACTTTTTTCGTGGGATTTCCTTTTGATTTTATAATTATTGCAACTCTTCTAAGCGTTAAATTAACTAAATTATTAGTTACTCGAAGTGGAATCTTCAATTCCCTCTATTAGAGCCATTTTTAAAAGTACTTTACTGGAAATTTGATGTTTTCTAATTCGTACGTATTCCTAATAAACTAATCTGTTTACGTTACAAACTCTACTCTAAATGATTCGTCATAAGAATCATACAAATACTTATTATTTCTATACTTTTATCCACTTTTCTCATTTTTTTTATTAATTTCCCAAATTATATTAACTAGTAAATATTGTTTGGACTATATCTATTTTAGAGATTTCCGAGAATATGTAAAATATCCTTGATTATAAAAAAAGAAAGTAAGAAACTACAATTTCACAGAAAAGTTTTTTGGGAAATTGATCGATGTACGAATACATTATAAACCCACTGTATATCAACTTTACGAAAGTAAACATTTCTGAAATCAATGCATAGTCTAGTTACAACCAAGTAACTTTAATATCAGATTATTAATATTCATAGATGAGGGCTGCGATTCGATTCTAAGCCGGTCGACCGGAAAGTCTGTAATCTAAGTTTTAACGCGCGGGTCAATAATACCTCTGAGCTATTTTTAATAACGAGACCGTGCACGAACTTCTCGCATGCTCATGAAACGCTTGTTAAAAACGTGTTTATATTCGTACTTAGTATGGAATGAGTCCGACACATTAAGCTGAATGCACGTTCTCCTATTTCAATCAAATAAAAAGTAACCAATCGTAGTCAGAGATCTTTGTCGCTATTTTAGCTCAAATTAGAAGGATCGAAACCAGTGCAATATGTAGATTATTGTCTCGCGAATAGTTTTTCTGTTTTATTTCAATTCTTACTAAAAATGTTTGCATCGATACCATGTGAGAATTCGTTTGAATCTTGCAGCACGACATCGTCAGTCGTGCCAACAATGCAAACGTGATTACTTCCTTCCATGCAGTGCTGTAGCTAAGATTTTTGGACCCCTAGACAAACAACCACATATTTTGGTTCTGTTATCTTTATTAAAGCCATGTGGGATAATCTTCAACCATCTTTCTTTGATCGACTACTATAATATTATCGACATGCTATAATATTGATATAGAACTTTCTCGGTACCACTTTAGACCGTATACAATTTTGATCGATTTCAAACGAAAAATAATTCATTCATTGTCTTTGAAATTATATTATTGTCATAGCGCTATAAATTGAGCAATGTAAGATGGCTAAAATACTTTTAAAGGTTGATCTCCCTTCTATCTGTCATCTCAAAGTCGAGCAGTAGGCACTATACTTGACTGATACTTGATTGTACTGAATTGTACTTCAAGTTGCTTCTAGTTCGTGGTCGCGTCGTTTCTCATGTTTTTGTTTTATATCGTTTCTTTTTTAAAGTGAATCAAACTTACTTCAAGATGAAGCTTCGAAGACTTTGTTTGCTGTTTATCGTCGCGTGCTACTTGTCCCTTAGTATGTGTGAATGAAATCCGTTTTGAGGAGCCATGTGATTATTCATAAATGTTTTTAGGCCACGCCCTGGAATGCTACGTGTGTACTAATCAAGAGGGTAACAGGGAAAAGTGTTTAAAAAGTACAATAACTTGCGAACAAGGTCAAGATGCCTGTTTCACGGAAATCAAGTGGGGAAGTGAGTATTACTCTAGTTACTGTCATATCAGAATTCGCGATTGAGGTTATGTTTACATCACTCGATGAGTAATGAACTTTCATTCGTTCAATGAGAAATGTAATTTCACCGTATGATTCACATTGTAATTCTTAATGAACGAGTAGTATATCATTTATCTTCAATTCGTCAATATTAATTTTTATCTCGATGAGAATTTTGTCCGTCTTTGACAACAACCGTGAATATATTTTTTATTCTATAGATACCACCTGTCGTTATTATTTGTAGGTACACCATATTGGTCGCAAGGCGCGAAGAAACAATTTTATGTTTCCAAAAGGTGTTCCACCAGGAAAGAGTGCGAAAGAATAAGACAAGCTAATATGAATGATTGCACGTACATATGGTACCAAGACTGGAAATGTTCCCAATGCTGCCAAGGAGATAAATGCAATTACTATGTTATTGTGAGTAGAAGTTTCGGTTGACGTCAATATCTTGAATTAAACCCAATTATAAAACATTCGCTTTATCCTTTTCAGTCTGGTGTCAGGAAAGTACAAGCACACTGGGTAACAATCATGGCTGCTTCGATATCATTGTACACCCTATGGAGTAGAATGGAATGACATTTAATTGCATAAAATAGAAACACGATTAACGATATTTCTGACCATTCGAACAAGAACATTCTTTAAGTACAGACTGAGCAAATAGTTTAATCAATACTTATCTCAGTCTCGTTGCGTATTTCAGTGCCGAATACAGCAATTACCTTTACGATAAACGTTTAGTTAGCAAACTAAACGTAGTTAAATGCAGATAACGATGCAAAGCATTTTGCATTATAAATGCCGTCCGTGTCATTTGTATAGTCCAGTATTAAGATAAAAAGCAGAACGCCTTAGTGTAATGGAGGAGTTGAATCTAATCGCTTTGTTGTCGAAGTTCGCGTAATATCCGTCCAGAATAAACATTTACAATAACGTCCGTCCAAATAAACATTTTGTATATTTTATAAACGTAAAGTTTATCTAGTTATGTATATGTTTTTTATTCGGTATTACATGTAATACGCGAGTGTACGTGTAACACACCCTTTTTTTAAAATAAAGTTTATATATATCATCGATAAACGATAATATATCATCGTTAATAATACATCATCGTTAATTTATACGTGGAATACCGGTAAGTAAATATAATGAAAATTATTTTGCTATTTATTGTACGTCTAATAGTAAATCGTGACTATTATAATTTCGAGTAATGTATCAAAAAATCCATAAAAATTAAAATTGGTATTCATAAATTTCTTCGTGGATTTACACTTTCAACATGTTAAAAGTTTTCTTTTTCTAAGAAACGTTGGTTAAAGTAATGTTTGTTTTTTATTATTTACAAATAATTGAAGTGCCAGTATGATAAGGAATACATATATCTGTTTAAAACGAGCATTATTTAGGATTTAATATCGATCAATTCGAACAGTTATACATCGAAATTTTTTCGAGAGAATTAAATTGTTGCAAGTCCGTGTCACAGAGGTGGGGCTACAAACGTGACAGCATATCTTTTATGGGGGATTTACGTGTCATTTTAGTCTCTTAGAGGATAATAATCGATATCTGCACAGATAAGAAGAATAAATTGTTTAGGAATACCAGAAAGAGTTTGCGTTGTACAGTGTGCATGGACGTTTGCGGTTGCATTCTAGGACGAAGAACTATATCACATAAGCGGAATTAAATCGTAAGTGATTTCTTTTTTAAAATAGGTAACTGTGAATTCAGCTTAATAATCATATGTCGCGGTATAATTAATGTATATGCGTTTAATTGGTATTTATTTTAAGTCTCTTATAAAACGAGATAAAGTGAAAATTGTAAGGACAAAATTGTAAATTTGCATATAACAAAGACGATATCCGTTCGAACGTTCTCGCGCCAAGTGCGCTAAGAATGTACACATAGTTGCTACATTTACATACTAAATGTACGTAATTGACAGATTCCTTAGTTACAAATGAATGTTGACGTCATGTGACCAATTAGCGCGATGTCATAGAAAAACGAACTATCGAACTATCCGTCTTAAAGAACGTACTTGGCTTTTAATGTTGAAGTTAATAGTTTCTCTTCGGTGTTTCTTTTCAAGAATATATTATTCAGGAACGTAATAGTTGCAGACAATTGATTGTTAAGAGAATTTTTATTTTTAATATACAGCCGAACGTTTGCTGCGATGATATGGAAAACAGATGCATACTTCAATAACTTGAACACTTTTCTCGCACTAAACACTTACAAAACTGAGACACAAAAATTACTCTTATTACTGATTTCATAACTGCGCGCACAATTGAATTTGCAACGCGTATAATCTGTTTATCGTGAACAATATAATTGGCAGATTTGTTGGTTGCAAAGACAAGTTGACGTCATCCGGTCAATTACCACGATGTCAAAGAAACTTTTGTGCGGCACAGGAACAAAGCTTATCGAGCCCGTGATCGATTATATTAAAGTTCCACCGCTCGTGCTGGACGAATGTATTTCTCTATCGTTGGATGCGAGTACGACACGACTTGGCCCGCGTAACGAGGAAAACTCGATTAAAGAAAACCGAAAGAAATCGAATAAGGGTTCGCGCTATCTAAACTTATCGCAAAAAATCAACAAAATAAAAGAACGATTGTGATCGCAACGGTTAAAATCAACATTATAAGCGGTTGACCGATATAGCTACCAACTTGAACGGTTCTAATCTACTCGCGGGGCGAAGAAACGATTCCGTCCAATTGAACGATTCAGTTTGCTCGCACTCGACGGGCGATCTTTGAGCTTGATTTAAGGACATTTTAATTATTGTGCTGCTTGTAGTCGCGAACCGAATGTTCAGTTTCTGACCGGTCATTTGTGCTTTGTCCAATTCACGCCCACGGATCGAAGAATTGATTCTTCTTTGACTACGCTTCAGATGGTGAGTTGATAGAAAAAAACGCGACGATTTTATGGAAATTATTCCCATTGAATCGAGCACCGATAAAATGGGCTTCGTTTTGAGTAGCGTTGGGACCGCAGCTGGGGTCTCATGTCGAATTATTCGTATTTGAATACTTGTCGAGTACGAAATACACCAAGTATAACTTACATGAAAATTTCCAAGTTGTCTATACATTTGTTGTGAAATTACAAACTGAGAAACGAAATTTAAGCTTAAGTTCATTTCTTGTAAATAAACTACGGATGTTTATGCAAAGTCGTATTTTTATATACGCATATGAAAACCAGAAATTTGAATTAGTGCACTATCTTTTTTTATATTCCATGTATCTTTGTATACTTTTATATACTTTCACTTCTCATAAATGTATAAATATCCGCGTGTAATTATAAGCTTTCTCGAGTATTCTATAATACGATCTTGTTGTGCAAATTTACGTACAACAATCAATTATAGTTTCGATTAGGTTGTGTTTCAAACTAATCATCATCGCGGAAACATTGCCGATGCATTGCTGATACCCTCGTTCAATATTTATCGAGAAACTTAAAAAAAGTTTTAATATTTTTTTTACCGACATACTCGCCATGCGACCAACTTGTTTTCTCTCTCGCTGGAGATGTCAGATTGCTCGCGATAATCGAAGATAAATAGTGGCGGGTAGAGTTGATATCATTGTATCGTGAAATTGATGTATTTGAATGATTAAATAATCTAATAATAATTGAATATCTAAATATTCGAATAGTGATGTTCTACTATTCGAGTAGCGACATTCGAGTGCTCCGATAGTCAAATAAATCGATATTCGAGTGCTTAACATTCGAACAGTGTTATCGAAGTACTCAAGTATCCTAATAATGATATTCCAGTTTCTCAATAAATATACTCGAGTGTTGGAATTCTTTTATATTAAATACTCGAGTGTTCTGCTAACACCGAAACATCAGTTATTGTTTTATTGGCACAGGTAACTGATCCCTACAGTTACATGATAAGACAGGAATGACGCGGCTCTAGGTATACATATACAGGGTGTCTCAAAAATGTTGTAACACCTTGAAAGAGGTGGTTGGGGAGGTGATTTGAAACAACTTTTTCCTTAGCGAAAATGTTGTCCGAGGCTTCGTTGAGGAGATATGAACGAAAAACACTGACCAATCAGAGCGCGCGTATACCGTTGGAGCGGCCGCGGTAGCGAAGGCTACGCGCTAGGCGGCAGCGTCAATGGCCTTCGATCCACGTTGAGTCACGTGTTGTTCGCGTACAAGCGCGGCCGCTTAGCTCGTAGCCTTCGCTGCCGCGGCCGCTCCAACGGTATACGCGCGCTCTGATTGGTCAGTGTTTTTCGTTAATATCTCCTCAACGGAGCCTCGGACAACATTTTCGCTAAGGAAAAAGTTGTTTCAAATCACCTCCCGAACCACTCCTTTCAAGGTGTTACAACATTTTTTGGGACACCCTGTATATATGACTACGTTGCACCCCGAGGCCCCAAGACTAAATATCTTTTGTTACGAGTATCTCGGATTCGTCCAAACTGTGAAAACCAAAAACTTTTTCCAAAACTACCTACAACAGTATCTTCAATATAATTAGACAGCTCTCGAACACAAACATTCATTTTCAGTCGATCAGTACGATACTAAAGTGTTTTGGTGTACGAATTTATATTCTGTGCACTTTACTTAGTGGACTGTCTAGCCAAAATTAAGAAACAATATTAATTGTCGAAATGAAAAATAAACTTATTGAAATATGTACTTCTTAATTGTGACATCGTACGTTCCTGAACGAAAAGTCTAGCTCTATCCTTGTCTGAACAGGGGGTGTCAGATTACTAATTGCGGTCGGCTCAAGTCGTAAAGATCGATTTCCGATCGATTTTACGACCCCAGAAGATTCCTACCAGTGACCATACCTATACGAAGTTTAATCGAACATTGAATTATTAAACGAGTTACAACTCTATTTTTGTAGGTATAGAGTTATTCTGTCTAAAAATACTGATTGTAACATGATTCTTTCAGGTGCACAACATGAAGATCAGGGTGCTTCGAGGCCTGCACAAGGCTTTCACGCGAAAGAAAGAAATGGTATTGGCCGAAGACACGAAACTCGCGAGGTGTTTGTCTACGTTGGACCTCACTGCTCTCGGAATCGGTTCAACCCTCGGTGTTGGTGTTTACGTCCTCGCCGGATCCGTTTCAAAAACCACTGCAGGTCCGGCTGTGATAATCTCTTTTGCCATCGCAGCGATCGCGTCCATGTTCGCAGGTATGATTCGGAACTATGTTTCTTCGTACGACTTATTCGCCAGGTATTTCACAATTTCAAATACTAACACAAAATAAGAAATAATAGTCGCTTGATTGCGCAATGAAAAGTGTTTATTGCTATGCAATTGGCAACCAACACGTGTATTCGTTAATAGGGGCATCAAATTTTATCCTATAAAATTGACGCAACTTTGTTGCACTTATTTACTTTAATCTAATCGATACTTTATGCGCCTGATACCATGCAGTTATCATTAAATAATTTCTTACAGAGTATTACACGCTTTTTCTCTTTTAAATCAAAGTTAGACGAAACCGTTCTTATCTCGTCTACTTGGAAATTACTTTCATGCCATCATGTAACGATCGTATCTAGTAATCGTTGAGCGATGTCTGTAACGTGAAACACCTGGATACGATATTCCGACGAACCGATACTCTGATTTCTTATCTAGGTCTCTGTTACGCGGAATTCGGTGCTAGAGTACCACGTGCTGGATCGGCCTACGTATACAGCTATGTGACGATGGGCGAATTCACGGCTTTCGTGATCGGTTGGACCCTAATTCTGGAGTACGTAATCGGTTCAGCGAGCGTGGTGCGTGGTCTGAGCACTTACGTGGACGCTCTGTTGAACAACACTATGAGGAACGCGTTCGAATCAGCGGCTCCTATCGACGTTAGTTATCTCTCCACATATCCAGACTTTTTCGCCTTCGGGGTGACGTTACTTTTTTCTGGTAAGGAATTACCATCGACATCGCGTACACAGATCGAAGCTTTCTACGTATCAGTTTACGATTACGAAACTGTGACGTACAGATCGATACCTACTCCTATTTCTTATCGTGGAATTATCGGCAAATAAACTACCACCGTCGAAAGTACGATTAGAGAAATTGGTCTAGTTTTCGATTATCAATATACTGCAGATTTGATACGTTTGTGATAGAAACTAATATAATAAACCCATGGAAAATGAAATAACAATATTATTGTATCGTAGAATATATTCAACCTTCACTGTACAATACCTTTTCTATAGTTGTGTATATATCTGTACGCCATAAATGCATAAAATCTGCAGTCTACTTGCGTAATTTCAAATTTTGTTAATACATTAATACATGAATCGAGAAAATGTAGGAATATTTGTAAGCCCGAGGCCATGGATTTTGTTAAAGTTATACATCAATTGAATCTTCTGCCTCAGCTGCGCTGGCGTTCGGAGCAAAGGAGTCCTCGGTGGCGAATAATGTCTTCACTCTCGTGAATCTCATGGTAGTTCTTTTCGTGATAATCGCTGGATCGCTCAAAGGTAATTTCATCTCATCGCGAACGACGCAAAGTTAACATTGGCAGCTGAAAAGAATGTCTCCGAGTGGTACGCTAGGCTTAAATAATTCTTTTCCCTCCTAACGTAGGGGGAACAAATCTCCAAACGATCGTTCAAGAAATCATCAAGCTTCACAAACGTGTATAGTGTTTACTCGTTAAGAGCTCGGAAGCTAACGTACAGGGTGTCTATGTAAACGTTTGAAGGATTCGGACTCCTTAATCGACCGTTTGGCGATGCCGCCCTTCTAGCTCGCGAGATCCTAACGAATAAATGCTAAAGTACGACGCCATTTATACAGGGTGGGGCAATAACTTCACCTTGACTATCTCCGTTAATTATAGCCCTATTGAGAAACGTGTCACAATAAAGTTGCACTGTTTAGAGGTGCACTCAACATAGTACACTACCATTCTGAAATCGTCTCAACAGCGACTGTTACATAATCATCTTTAAACGAACAATGACGATTTATGAGAACACTAATGACCGCGAAATGTCATAAATAAGTGACCCTGCGCAAAATTATGTTCTACCATTACAAGTGCCCCTCAAAAGAGTGCAACCTTGTCCTGACAAATTTGTCCGCTGATGAAGTTAAACAACAGCCCTAGTTAAACAGTTGCCCTAGCCTGTAGCAGGCACGTTTTCTATACCATGAAAACTCATCGTTTCCTTGCCAGCTGCCAACGATACACCCGAACACTCCTGGATTTCACCTAATCGACTTTCGTGTAACATCTTACGTTAAAAGCTGACGTAACAAATTGGAAAACGAAGCCTACGTGCACCGAGACGAATTGCGATTACGGAACCGGAGGATTCGCGCCCTACGGCATCGGTGGCATCATAACCGGCGCAGCGACGTGCTTCTATGGATTCATCGGTTTCGATTGCGTCGCAACCACCGGCGAGGAAGCGAAGGACCCGCAGAGGTCCATTCCCATAGCGATCGTTGCATCCCTGACGGTCGTTTTCTTGGCCTACTTCGGCGTCTCCACGGTGTTAACCATGGTTCTTCCGTATTACGAGCAGAACTCGGACGCCCCGTTCCCTTACTTGTTTGACAAAATTGGTTGGAGCTGGGCGAAATGGGTCGTCTCGATAGGTGCTATATGCGGCCTGTGCGCAAGGTAATACGCATAAATAGCGGCTGTAATGTCTCACAGACATTTACTGTATTGTATTGTACGTATATGACGTAAGAAGTTGCGAAGAAACGTAGCAATAACATTAACACGTTGACTGCCAGACTGATACTCTTAAAAATTTCTATTGTGATTAGGTTTTGTTTCTAGACTATTGGAGGCTACATAATGAAGCATTTATTGTGGTATTTATTTTTATAACTTCATTGAAGTTTAAGAATTTAATTTAAATTTATTTTTCTTTGTTACCGAACATTCAAAATTAATTTTGTTTGTTCCTCAGTGAAAAGCACCGTCACCCATATAAGGGTGGCGATCAACGTGTTAAGCGATTACTTAGACTGCGGATTTGATGCATTTATTACGTGTAATAACATACAAAAAATATGCATAATTATATTTAGCATGTATTTATTATATACGCAGTCTATATCATAAATGCACAAAAGTCTAGTGATTTCTTTTCTCTGTTCAATTCCCTAATTAGTTGGATAATCAAATCGAATTTGTGCTCTTGTTCGTAGCTTATTAGGCGCGATGTTCCCGTTGCCACGAGTGCTTTATGCGATGGCTTCCGACGGACTCATATTCGAATGGATGGGAAAAATCAGCTCACGATTCCACACACCTCTGATGGGCACCTTTTCGGCGGGTATTCTCACAGGTTAATATTCCTTGCTTGTTATCCCTCGTCTCGCGTTTTCTTCATTTAAAAACATTGAAAAACTGTTTCAGGCGTATTAGCAACGATATTCGAATTGACTCAACTGGTGAACATGATGAGCATTGGTACCTTACTCGCTTACTCGATTGTGGCAGCCTGCGTGCTTGTACTTCGGTAACAACAAATAAGTCCAACAAGATATAAAAAAAAAAATATTCCACAGAAAACCTGTTAGAATTTAAACGAATACCCGTTAATTGTTCCAGATACGAGGAGAGCGAAGCTTACGAGAAGAAAGATGACCGTGATCCAAGGACCTTGAGGTTTATAGGAAACCAACTAATTAACGCCAATAAATTAAAACACTCTACAAAATTAACATCGCAAATCGTGACGTATCTCGTCGGATGTTACTGTAAGTATATTAGTTTTTTAATTAATTGAGTTGGATAAATCTCATGATATTCGTATTTATTTTTTAGTAATTCTATGCATCTGTATTGGTGTAATACTTTCAATGTTTTCCGGCGAAGTCACAAAAGGAGAAACTGCAGTCGTCGTCCCACTCGCTGTATTAATACTTGCTTTGTTAGCTAGCCTCACATTTATATATCTTCAACCAACTTCTGGAAAGAAGCTCGCGTTCTCGGTATGTAATGCTCGATTGAAATATTTTTTTTTTTTAAATCGAACGTAAAGAGACGATATAAAAACGCGCATGTATATTTTAGGTTCCATTGGTGCCGTTTCTACCAGCACTTAGTATCCTTGTGAATATATACCTCATGATGATGTTAGACAAGATGACATGGGTGCGATTTTTAATTTGGATGGCGATCGGTAGGTAGATCGATAGATCAAAGATTGTAAAATAAACCACGATGTAAACGAATCTCTTTCTTATTGCAGGGCTAGGAATATATTTCTGTTATGGTATTTGGCACAGCAAAATGAGGAGAAGGGAAAGCATAAAGCCAAACGACAACGGTGTTAATAAAGAAACAAAGAGTAATGGTAATTTTCCACGACTCACATGACAGTAGTTTCTTTTATATTTTTTATTCTAAATATACGTTTTACATAATACTGAGCGCCTAATTTAAAAAGAGTCGGTTGACTCGAAAGCGGTTTAAAAGTATTACAACGACATTTTAAGCTTAAATAAATTATACGCGTAAAAAAGGGATGAAAATTAAAGACCAAACAGAGATTTGAGATCGTTGAGGGTAAGTTTCGAGGCGACGGAAGTTTTACCGCCACTTAGAACATTTTGCGCTATTTCCATTTTCTTCTCTTGCAATTGCTTGATGCGCTCTTCTATCGTATCTTTGCAAATAAACCTAGACAAAATTCGAGAATAAAGACACAAAGTTCTCGTGAATCGGTAATATCAAGATATAAAAAAACTCGAGCCATTTACTTGTATATGGAAACGTTCTTCTTTTGCCCGAAACGGTAAATCCTATCTTGTGCCTGCACTTCCAGTTGCGGATTCCAGTGAATATCAATTAATAATAAGTGATTTCCACCTACTAAGTTCAGTCCAACACCTCCAGCAGTAAGAGAAAGTAATAATATTCTTGGATCTCTGTTTGGAGAGTTAAATGAATCCATTACACCCTGTAAATATGTTCCATACGAAATTAATTACACAGATATTCATTATTAAGAGCGAAGGATGAATATTTCATTAAAGTACCTGCCGATCCTTAATTGCCACGTTGCCCGTGAACATACTAAACGTGGCACCTCTTATCGAAGACAAATACGACGCTACAATTTTTAACATAGACGACCATTGAGAAACAATAATCAATTTATCGTTTTTCTCTAAAATTTCTTCGACCTTACTAAGTACCACTTTCATCTGCATTCAAAATAATACAATTAAATAAATGTTATGTTTTCCGTAATATCATTGGGGAAATTTTATTGGTATCGTTTAAACAAATCATTGGTCAACCACTGTATATAATTAAGAATAATTTACGAATAATTGTTAATCAATCATGTATAATATAATAATACTATAATCGTATAATCACTCACCTTGGAACTTATACGCTCAGCTTTAAAGACAGGATTCTTGGACGTGAGTAAATTTGTGGTTACCCTATGATCAATGCCTATCTCCTGATCATTTTCATTTTTGTTATCATCAGATTCTTGCAACGTTATATTGTTCATTTGTAACAATATGTTTGAATCTATATTTTGCATATCCATTATTCCACTCTCCATCATGTCTTCTTGGTCCAGCATCGAATGAATAAGGGTCGGATGAACGCAAATTTGACGTAATCTCAACAACAGGACCAAAATTTCGTGAGCCTTAACGTCAGCGTGTAACGATAATAATTTATTCTGCGCTTTTGTGAATTGAGTATTCTTGTCTGAAAAAAAGATCACGAAAAATTATGATGATTTAGAGGATCAAAAACAGCTTCTGATATTTCATATAAATTGCCATCGATACACGTACTTGGATTCGAAAGAAACGCCGGTTTATCGTACGCGCCGCTAGCTAAATCATCCATATGATCTTTCTCTGCTCTCTGCGATAGAAATTGAGCGAACAAGGTGCGAGAATAAATCAAGACTTTCTCGTATACCAACTGCTCCTGCTCATCGAGCTCTACAATTATTTCCTCTATCTTTTTATCGGGTAAACATTCTAGCTCGCCCTTATCTTGGAGCTCTTGTTTCGTTCTCCGCAACATTAGCGTGTCCATCACGGTTGCTAATCGTTGACGACCAGAGTGATCTTTGTTATCTACCCAACGTTTCCAAACTCGTAGATCGTCGAAAGGCGTACATTTGAGGAACTTCAAAATCGAGTATAAATCCATTTCCTTATTCTGAATAGGCGTACCAGAGAGTGCCCACCGTTTATTCGCCACGAGACCGCACACGGCTTCGGATGCCTGACTTTTATGATTTCGAACGACATGCGCCTCGTCGAGTATCACGCGGTCCCAATGAATTCTGTACGTTGTTGATTTGGTCTTATATTCACGACTTAATATGTTGTATGTTGTAATGACTACGTCGTTTCTCGCTAATCTCTTCGGCACAGTTTCTCGGTTGGTACCATGATAAACCTCGATGGAAAGCAGACCTCGTTTGCACCTGTTGAGTATTTCATTTTCCCATTGCGATAACAGAGATGCTGGGCAAACTACGAGCGTACCCCCTTTATGTTTCAATGCTGTTTTATAATTTGTCCATTCTTCGTCGCTACTATCCTCCGTACTTTTGGATTTTTTCGCAGCAATGATCAAAGATATCATCGTTAAAGTTTTACCCAAACCCATATCATCTGCGAGAACCCCACCAGGGGGTCTCTGTTGTTCTCTCCACATTAACCAAGCCAACGCGTGTTGCTGATGAGGCATTAACTGTACTTTCAAGCCCTGTGGATCATCTGCTCTCTGTTCTTCGGTTGGTCTAGCTAGAAGAGACCCATGTAAATCTTGTATTCTATCGACTGTTAAAGCTAATTCCTTATTCAGCGTTGCTTGAGCTCTTGCCCCGAGTTCTTTCATTTCTAGCGATGTTTTCAGTTTTGTCGGTATGCTATTTATGTCATGTTCGGAATCTAAGTCACTGGTATACGTTAGCTTGTGAGTAATGAGGTCTTTTTTAACGAATTGTACATCTTTATCTTGTTGAGTTAAAGGCGTATTTTCCAATTCAATCGCGATCTCTTCTATTTCTTTTTCCTGTGCCATGATACTCTGGCGCAACCTTTCACCTTTGTCTGGTAGTAAATCAATATTACCAGTGTCTAACAGCAACTGAAAATACAAAATATACAGACTCTGAAAGAAGTCTTGAAGAATCTATTTTTTTCAACTTCTTTATTTGAACAAATTATTTTGAAGGAGAATAAGCACATCCATAGATGAATTTGAGTAAATTTACCTTCGTCTTGCTTAGCTGATTCTGCAAGTGTTCCATTTTACAAATAAGAAGAGCTCTTTTCTGTGCAACCATTGGGTCTATATTGCCAACACCAATTTCTTTTTTTGCTAGCGTCACTGCAATTTCTTCAGGTTCTGAACTATTTTTATTATCTGTGTTCAAATCTGTAAATCAATTCAATGTTGATTTAACGAATTGTTTATTCATATCTCTGTCTTGGAAAATCGGTATTAAAACACAAACTGGATGACTGCTTAGACTGTTGTACATTTCTTCCTTCACTGGGTGTATGCGTACTCGTGGATGATGTACTGCCATATTCATCTACTGTATTATTATTGTCAGATTCATCGTTCAGTGAGATATTACTAATTTCCATAGTATTTATACTGTTCATAGTGACATCAAGGGTTTTACTTTTCTTCTTTGTTTTCTTACTCTGTGCAGTGATAATTTTTTCGCTGCCATCTATAAAACAATACAATAAGAATATCGAATCCATGTCATTCACAATGTTATTATAATTCACTAAAATATATTACCACTTGAATTACTATAATCTGGATCATCCTCATTGCTATCACTGCATGATGCATCATTTTGGTCTTCATTGTCAGAATAATCAGGAATAAACTTCTTAATTCTATCCCCATTGGATGGTAAGGACCTAAACGTTAATGAAGAAAATTCTAAGAAAAAATAAACCTAAAACAAAGCTTAACGAATGATAGCCTTAAAAAGTTTACTTACGTTTCTGGGGTTATATTTCTAGAAATGTTATTGCTACTTCCACTGCTCTCGATCACAAGGAATTGCTCTTTTCCGACATTATCAATATCCTCGTCACTATCAGAAATGACAACGGAATTCCCATCCGCACGAGGCGAACCACGCAACCAATTATAACTTTCATCCATCCGAGCTACTGTCAATTTTAGTAATTTTACTTGATATCAAGGGACTGCAAAATTCCACATAGGATAATATAGAAAAAAATTATTAAACGTACTTATCGTTTATTCTAGATGCGAAGAAAGTTTAACCGAACTTTTCAAAACTGATAAATATGGCGCGAACATAAATCATGTAATTGGTTAGTTTAGCTTAGAGACCCTCCAATCAGAGTGATCACGAAATAACGTGAAGTCGGGTATTTTAATAAAATCACTAGGATTGTAAATCAGTGTTTCGATTCGTTTAAAATGAGTTCGTTTACAGCAGTGATGGGCAAAACCCAAGGGTTCGAATAAATCTGAAGTTTGCCAATATGTTTGTCTCGTTTCTTCTGTTGAACATTTTCCAAAGAAGGAAACGAGAGAAACACATCGGCAAACTTCAGATTTATTCGAAGTCTAGGGTTTTGCCCATCACTGGTTTACAGTCTCACACGTGTTATGTTACTATAAGGTGGTCCTAGTGAGTTTACTAAGTACTCTGTCAACAGGATGGAAGTTATTACACTCTTGATCCTTATTGCGCGCCCGAAACGAATCACCGTTCTGCTATCTAGGGACGATGGTGAACATTAAATTATTTCTAGGATAGATAGATCGCGGAATGCAACATCCTAAACAGTTGGTAACAGTGAATTACACTGCAGGTGAATTCCCTTCTTTACCATTCACTTCTTGATGCATTTCACTTTCATCTACCTCCTTTTCTTCGAAGATTTTCCTTCAACTCCCTTTATTTCCTGGTACCTTTCGCTTTAATTTCCCTTCATTTCTTTGTAAATTTCCCCGTCAACCATCTTACATTCCACCTTCCGCCTTCCACTTCCTCATTAACTATAGTCTCAGGTTCAACCTCAAGTTCAACCGTAATACGACTTACAACTTTCTTGTCCCATCGTAAGTGGCTGACAGCGCCAGGGCAACACCAAACATCTCCTAACACACCACGTGACACTTGCAGATACCTCCTCACAACTCCTGACACCTCCTAACATCTCCTAACACGTTCTACGATCTTCTAACATACCCACACACTTCCTAACACCAATTGATTTCCCTTAATTTCCCTTCATATCTTGACAAATTGTTCATTAATTTCCTGGCACCTTTCCCTTTAATTTTTCTACTTTCCTTGGCCACCACCTCGCTCATACATGTGATCCTCTTACTAGAGGTAAGTTTCGAATCAGAATTAAAAATTATGCTACCTCCGTACATATCACATTCTCCTGATATAAAGGTAAGTTTCGAAATACAACTAAAAGTTATGCCACCTCTTCGCATACCATGTTCTCCTGATACAAAAGGTAAGTTTTGAACTACAATTAAAAGTCATGGCACTTTTTCGCATATAATGTTCTCCTGATACACAATTTTGAGCGGAGTGATTTGCAACATTGTTGCACTTGCAATATTGTGGAATTTCCACGGGAATCGATTTGCAACATTGTTGAACTGGCAAATTTGTGGCATTCCCGCGGGAAACGATTTGCAACATTGTTGTAGTCTCGAGAGGAGCGATTTGCAACATTGTTGAACTGCAAATTTGTGTCATTCTCGCGGGGAGCGATTCGCAACATTGTTGAACTTGCAACATTGTGGAATTCCGCGGGAATCGAT
>NW_026534333.1:11271964-11272603 GCF_026225885.1 Hylaeus anthracinus | reverse complement strand
AATTTGTGACATTCTCGCGGGAATCGATTTGCAACATTGTTAAATTCGGCGGGAATCTATTTGCAACATTGTTGGGTTTGCAACATTGTTGAATCTCCGCGGGAATCTATTTGCAACATTGTTGGGTTTGCAACATTGTTGAATCCCCGTGGGAATCTATTTGCAACTTTGTTGAATTCTGCGGGGAGTGGTTTGCAACATTGTGGAAGTTTCGGGAGAAGCGATTTGCAACATTGTTGTAGTCTCGAGAGGAGCGATTTGCAACATTGTTGAACCTGCAACTTTGTGACATTCTCGCGGGAATCGATTTGCAACATTGTTAAATTCCGTGGGGAGCGATTTGCAACATTGTGGAATTTTTGCGGGAATCGATTTGCAACATTGTTGAAGTTTCGAGCGGAGCCGTTGCAACATTGTTGAACCAGGAAGTATCGCAGATATGAGGCGAAATTATGGGGAAATATCACAGAAATGAGGGGAACTATAGGAAAATGTACCAGGAAGTAAAGGGAAATATACCAGGAAATTGAGGAATATTAAAGGGAAATGTGTAAGGTAATGGAGGAATATTAAAAGGAAATATACCAGGAAGTGGAGGGAAATTAAAGGGAAATATACCAGGAAATGGAAGGAAACTAA
>NW_026534333.1:11263931-11271954 GCF_026225885.1 Hylaeus anthracinus | reverse complement strand
AGGGAAATTAAAGGGAAATATACCAGGAAATGGAAGGAAACTAAAGGAAAGTATACCAGGAAATGGAGGGAAATTAAAGGGAAATGTGTAAGGTAATGGAGGGAAATTAAAGGGAAATATACGAGGAAATGGGGGAAATTAAAGGGAAATGTGTAAGGAAATGAAGGGGAATTAAAGTGAAAATTTCCACGATGCTGTATATTACGTCATTCTTCATGTGTTATTAGGAGATGTTAAAATATGTTAGAAGGCGTTAAGAGGTGTTAGTTGATACGTACCGGATTTCCTTCGTGCCACCTCTTCGCATATCATGTTCTCCTGATACCAAATTGTAAAATTTGGCCTGAATTTAATACGTAGCAGC
The DNA here is from genome assembly GCF_026225885.1 of Hylaeus anthracinus. NCBI lineage: Eukaryota > Metazoa > Arthropoda > Insecta > Hymenoptera > Colletidae > Hylaeus > Hylaeus anthracinus. Next base: position 11,271,590 of record NW_026534333.1, on the reverse strand, counting down.
TATTTCGCGGGATAAGATGTTAAGGTTTCAAAGTTAAAAGACGATCTGAACTGTTATCATTTTATTAAACCACCTTAAATTATAAACGGCCACGGAGGTAATGGGTGGAAGGGAATGTCGAACTAAAATCACTGGTTCAGGCTCGCTGGCATGACCGCTGGCATTTCTGTGTCAGTGGTAAAGGTCTAATAGCGGACCCAGTCTCCTATTCCTTTCAGCCTTATTATACATAGATGGTTCAGCACCGACAATTTCTCGAGGTTGGTTCACGAAGAACGGGCGCGACGTTATTTAAGCACACGGTGAATATTTTCAGGAAAGCAAATGCTTGACCTAGAAACTCGTTAAACGGAGTGAATTGAGGGCAATTCTTCTTTGTACCAAAACACAGCATTCGTGGTCGTTGCGAGGCCCCCATTTCTACGAACCTTCTAAGATCTCATTCCTTAAAGTCTTCTCTTGCGAAGAAAGTGCATGTTCCTTACTCTCCGTCCAAGAGGAAGAGAATCGTAAAACGATCTCTTCTGTAAATCATTCATTTTATATTTTCTGCACAATTCCAAAAGGACAATAGCGATGCTCTTACTGTGTCTGAAATTTCGTTAAAAAAAAAAAATAATATGAAACAGCGATCCGAAATGTGTTGATGAGTTTAAAGTCTGAGGCGTCGATTATCAATATATGCAATACTGGTAGAGGACAAAGGAAAGGATTTTTTGCTACATTACCATTCAATAAAAATTCTTAGGCTCAGTCCCTGTGCACAAAAGTGCCATTGAAGCTGTTCGCAGGTGAATGATATTTGAGAAACACCGGCTCGAGGAAATCCAAAGAAACGAGAATCGATGCCGTCAAAACGTTGCACTGCACGTGGTACTTAAAATATAAACAAGAATGCGCAGAGTGTAAACAACCGGTTTTTAATATCGTATCGTGGCATAGCGATTCGACTAGCGAAGTGTGTCGCGTGGTCAATGACTGTCCCGACAGGCTACCACGAAACTTCCGGTAAATGGAGAGATGGTTTTGGATCAATTTGCTGGAAGAAATACCTTGACAGTATATGTAAGATTTAGCATATCATAGGGATTCGTACTTGCTCGATACAATTTATTCTTGTGGAACACTATTTTGAAAACTTTCGTATCAATCATCTAAACTGTTTATGAAACATGTTCATTCTAGATTTCCAAAAAAAAAAAAAAAAAATTGTCTAAATATTATTAAAATCCATATGCAGACACATCCGTGCGGAATCACCGTGCTCGTATCTTTAACACACGCGTCTGAACGCCTATCGGCGTTTACCGCACGAGTGGCTCGACTCGCTGGAATTCGCTAGGAGTATTGACAGGGGACGACCAATTAGGTCGCTAAATACGTTTCGTCGATGGTTCGATTTACGCTTTACAGGGAGCGCAGGTTGTTTCTGAGAGGCATGATTAGCACGATACTCCTAATAAGAACACGCGGCAGCATCCCGCTACCGAAACAGTTATGATGAATCGCGAGCACTAAGACGGCGAGTGTAAAAGATGGTCCTTGGCAAAGAAAAGGAAAGCCTCTGGCCATGGGATTGGTGGATGAGTCGATGGAACGATAGTTACGGTTTTACCTTGTTGAAATTCCTCTAAAATTACGAAACGACTAGGACTACGATTTTCAACATTTTTGAAAAGCGTTTTTTCAAAAAAATTTATATGTATATATATTTCTGCACCTCGAGTGCAGGATCTTGGCATTGTGAGTTTTACCGTTGAACCATTTTATAATTAAAGTATTTGATTTTTTAAATTGTTTCTTTATATCGCTTCTTCATTTTATACTAATATATTTAATATTTATATTATGTTATATTAATAATAATAATGTTTATATGAATGTATGAAATTCATTTTATAAGTTAATAAATTATATCAATATATTTGTATGTAATATAAACATTTTATATATATTTTCTGTGTTAATAAACATATTTATACAATATGCGTATAAATAGTACCAGTACCAATGATTCGCGGTCGTGCCGTCGGAGAAGAACCTGAAGTGGCAATAAAACTCGGCAAGTCCGCCTGGAAGGAATTCGTTTCTTCAACTGGGTGAAAAAGTTACGCTAGTTACCATCACCGATGATTACAGATGTTGACGGTATCCGAGAATGTACGTTCATTAGCGAGCAGCATCGTACTTCGTGGTTAAGAAATTATTTGGTAAAATGTCGATATATTAACACGCGACCTTAAGTAAACCACCGTATTCTAAAAGCTATCATTGAATTCTTGTTGCCATTTTGACAAGCTCTCCATTTAGTATTTTCTCTGCAAACATCGAAATACTTCCGTGAATATTAATTATTAATTAAAAAATTTTAATAAAGTTTTAATTTCGAAGTGGAAAACCGCGAGGAAATTCGCGAGCTTCGTTTTGCATTCGTCGACCGTCTTATGTCAGAGAATTCGGTCGAAGTGAACAGTAACCGTAAACCCCCGTCACAGGGAGATGCGGACCATCGTGATCCGCGGCGGTCAGCGTCGGAAGATTGGTCAGTTCCATTGAAAATAGTGCCAAAGGCACGTTGGTCATTGGCCGTGCGGCCCTACCCCCCACGTGACTGCGCAAGCTATATAGCAGGCCCCGCGAGGAATTTCATCTTCAGAGCTGAGAGTCAGTGTCAAGGAAGTCCACCTGAAGGTAACCGAGTGAGTACCATGTATTTTTGACCATTACCTGACGAGTCTTCCTCACCTGGCGAGTCTTTCTCGCCTGGCGACCCTTCCTAGCTTTATCGTATCATTCGATGTCGTAATTATCCAAAATCCTTTTATCATCCTTGGGTATCAAGAAGCACGAACAAGACGTTAACTGCCACGATTATTCCTATCTAGAAGAAGAGGAGGGAAGCTACTAGAATCTGATATTGGAAATAACAAAGGGTACATTTATGGATGCCTTGTTTAAAAATTTTCGAGTCTCAGGGTTCACTGTAAAATTACATTACATTTAATCGTAACCAACCTTGAACACCAACCTTCTAAGTCCTCGATCTGATCTCTATTGCAACGTATCTACATATACACGTAATCTAAGTCTCAACCTGATGGTCACTATAATGTATCTCTACTAATTTTAGTAGCTACGAAGCTTTGCTTATTAATATACTCTTACAATTACTTTAATTATCGAGTACGCCTGTAATCTGTTCGACAAACAATAATCTATTCTAATGGCCATCAAGTTGAGACTTAGGACATGTACCTATTAGGTTATTCCAAAAGTTTCTTTCGCGAGTCGCATTCAATTGTTTTCTGTGGCAGTGTTTATATAAATAGACAATCTAATTTCTTAGACATTGATGCTGTAACGGTAACGAAGCGAAATGAATCGTGCACAATTCAGTAATGTAACATAAAACACACAATATCGTGTATATGTTAATTATTAATAAAACGAAAGAAACTTTTCGGACAACCTAATACATGGGTTCATCGTAGAGATGGATACATGGAGATTAAGTGGAGAATTTGGAAGATTGGTATTATTTCAATGTAACGATACAAGTAATTATTTCTACTTGAACTAGATTTATAAATAATTGAATATAAAAACACAGAATTAATTTCTAAACCTAATATACACGATCTAATAATTACAAATGGAAAAAGAATGATGTACTCCATTTATAAGTCGTTGCATACCTTCGAAATCATAATATTCAAACATATGTATAAAAAAGAATTGGATGTTATTTGTTATTCGTTCTGATATTTTGATATTTCTCCGTACCCGTCGAGTATCTACATTTAAAGCTTGGTTTCGTTTTAAAACCCGCTCCTTCGCGACCTATCCTAAGTTACGAAAGAATTTTGGTGACTGAGACGTGTACCAAATCTGCACGATATTGCTTCTTTTTTTTATCGTTCGATCATCGTCGAGGACGACAGTAGATCGTGACCGCGTTTCCCTGTAACGGTACAAGTCGAGTTCAACAAACCGACAGGTTCGATCAAGAAGTGGGCTAGATGGTGACGCCAAGGTGACCTTAACCGCTCCGACACACTTTTCTCTTGCTCGACGTCGTTCCTCAGCGATGTGCGACGTCGTTCAGGTTTACGCGTTCACGCGTATCGACCTATGATTTATTTTCCCTCGTTTCTTGGTAGAAGGTCAAAGGTCAGAGTGGAGACCTAAATAGAATCGCTCCTGTACTAACTTTTATTGAAGCGCTTCGTATCAAGGAGCGATAAAGAGGATTATCGAAGAAAGAATTATATGATAAAATTTAAGGAAAAAGTATTCGTTATGAACACTTTACCGACCGGTAGCAAAAGGACATACAATTAAATTGGATCTTATTGTTTATTCTGACAAATGTAATATTATTCGATATTTATTTCATCTATTAGAATCTTTTCTATAATATTTATATAATATTTGATTATTTATACAACGACGGGAGCATAAAACGTTATCGCAATAATAGATAACAAAGTATTGTCCTAGCAAAAAGTCTATCGACAAGGCTGTCGGCCGGTAAAGTGTTAAAATTCGAAGAAAGGAGACAGAAAGACGGAAGAATTTTGTTTCAGAATGCAGTACATTCAGTACGTGTCGTTATGTTTGGCGCTGCTCGTTTTGGGGCAAGCGGCTACCTTGCCCCAGCATCCTCAGTATCCGCAGGTGCAACAGCAAGACGGAGAGGACAGAAAATTCGCTGAGAAGCCAAACGCTATGAAGAAGGTTGGCCTCGATGACCTGCAAGAAGTCAGTTCCAATCAGATTCAGGCAAGCACAGAATTTTATAACTTTACCTTAATCGAGTGGTATACTAATTCCTTGAATGGTACTTGCCAGTAAAAATAAACGTTGTCGCTATTTATCCTTATACAAGCATAGCGTAAGAAGCTATAACTTCGTTATCGATACATTTAGAGAAAAATGTCAACGGAAAAAAATGAATGGTTCGATATGTAGTATACTATGTGCGTAGGACATGTGCATTATTTGTTTAAATGGAAATGCATATTTTCTTTACATAGGTTGATTCATCTCGTTGATTCCTATTTAACGTTCGACTGAATTTTTTTTTTTTTTTTTTTTTTAGGAAGGTGGTGCCAGTAATGCGTTCTCTTGGTCGAGCATGCTAAGCATGATGATGCGTCTGTTGCTTGGACGAATGGGTAGCGATAACGAAGCAAGTAAAAACGAGATCGACGATGGAGTACCGACAAGTCCCTGGGCAAATTTGGTCGCTGTTGGTTTCAGGGTGATCACCGCTCTGATTGGTGGTCCTCAGCATCCCGATGGCGAGGGCATGGACAAGGTCAACAACGATGCAAGTCCTATGCAGGTACTTACTCCAAGAATCAGTGGCGCAGTTCAGAGATTTAGCAAAGAGATTTTAGCAAAGAGATTTTAGCAAAGAGATGCGACTAAAAATTAATCGAAACGAATACGTCGCGATAATTTCAAACATTTCACAAAACTTGATTAGATAAGGTAGAGGACAAATGCGCGGAACTTCTTTTCATTGCAAATTTAATTTTTCACAAGATTTGTTCCAGACATTTTTCAACATCTTGACAAGTAGTATCGATGGATGAAAGAGTTGACGAGGAATTATTCCGGAACTGATAATAAATTGAATTTTTTTTTTTAACAGTTCATTAACATAGTGGTGAATCTTTTGGACGCGCTGAAAACATCGTTCTCCCATCGTTCCTTGACGGCTCGATCTTTGGGAAGACGGGACACGGTTTCGGAGGCTGCTGTCGCATCTATCACCATGCTCAAGGTAAATATTTCGTTATTTATACTTGTACGAAACAATTTCATAGGGCACGTTTACGCTGTTTCGAGGAATACATGCAACAACACAAACGAAACTTATCCAAGACCTTTTCTTTGACGAGGTTTCAGGGCCATACTAAATATTCCGAGATTGCATAAACACAACAGTACATTCCTTGGTGGCCAAATTTGTTATCTTTCTATATATATAAAAAATATAGAACATAATATATGGTTCAGTTGCCAACAGATATACTACAGAAACCCTAAAACCGACAAAAATGTCTGGTTACATGTCCCTCGTGAGATAATGTAACTTTGTCCCACACGAGCATGAATAACGAATATATTTAAATTTTTCCATTTATATGCATCAATTTACGTGATTGCAAATTCATGGGACACTTTATGTTGCGATCGTGTTGGTTCTAATTAGATTGCAAACGAAATAAATTTCGGATTTAGGGTTACATGAGGTCGCTGAAGACCTTCGGTAACGTGGGTCGTGCCGAGGACGAGGGTCAGCGAGGTTGCGCTGAGAGAGCTCTCTGCGAGGCGAGCGCCGAGTGCGTTACGGATGCCCAAGGCACGTCGTCCATCTTTTGTCAACTTGGATCGTAAGTGTTTCCTTTCTCTTTTTTTTAAATACGTTTATTTAAAGTTGCCGTTCAAGAAAAGCAGGCGTTGTGAGTAGCGTAGACCTCGGTACCCATGTTTAACCCTTTGCACTCGAGGCCTTTTTGTCTGGCATCTATCAGCAACTCTAGATGCTTTCTTAGCATTCTATTGTCACGAATGCTAAGCTTAGATTGACTTCTCGAATGAGATCTCTAATTTGAGATCTGAAAGTCAGGTCGCCTTTGCCTCAACGACAATCATTTTATTGACACTTCGAGTTCCAACGAAGTTAAACCTAAAGGAAACCTAGTGGTGACTGAGAGTCACCTCTCGAGTGCAAAGGGTTAATAAGTTATTATTAAATTATTAAAATTGCTTCGACAACAGAAGCGAGTAGCGACTGCTATAAATACTATACTATAAATTACAAATTAGGAATTTTCGGTTCAGTCATTATAATACACATTGTTAGGTGTGTCAACCCTTTCGACGTGTCTGGTTTCTATTTGAATTCTGTTCGTTTTTCTTTTACAAATTAATTGTATCGAGCTAGGGTTTGCTATAAATCAAAGATCGTAGTTAGATAAGAAGGGACGATTTGCCCCAGCGTAAATAATATTCATTTTTTTTAAACACGTGTTCCTGTGAGTCTCGACTGTTATTTGGACAATGGCAACCAGATATATTCACTGGGACACGTATGTTCCACTAGGGTACTGGTTGCGGAAGACCAACTAAACCTAACAGATTCATACTTCCAAGTTACCAAATATGTGACCGTGTTATTTTAAAATTTGTGTGTTATTCCTCCAGATACGCTACCAGCTACATTCTCCAGAGGCAGAGCGGCGTAGGTTTCGAGGCGCTCTACGAGGCAGGTCGACGCGGCCGCACAGGACAAGACTGCAGAACTCTCTTCATGGACTGCAACGCCGTATGAGGGGGCTTGGTCTCGTCTCGATTAACTCGGTTCATTGATTGGTAGACCGGTTTGTTTCTGTTTTGGTTTTCCAAAACGGAACGAATCGAAATGACGAAATTAAGACCTCATCCTGAGAATCGATCGAGCTGGTTAATCCTTTGAGTGCTGTCGGACGCCTGTAAGCGTTCGATCAATGCGCCACGCGCGGTGAACGCCTACGGGCGTTCAGAGAACACTAAGGGTGCGCGGGATTCCCGAAAATATTCGGGATTCCCGTGAAATGTCCGGGATTCCCGAGAACATTCGGGATTCTCGAGTTTATGCGGGATTCC
>NW_026534333.1:11224671-11263921 GCF_026225885.1 Hylaeus anthracinus | reverse complement strand
CGGGATTCCCGAGAACATTCGGGATTCTCGAGTTTATGCGGGATTCCCGAGAACATTTGGGATTCTCGAGTTTATCCGGGATCCCGAGTTGATTCAGGATTCCCGAGGATACACGAGATCTCGCAAAAATCCGGGATTCCCGAGAATGTACGGGATCTCGCAAAAATCCGGGATTCCCGAGAATGTACGGGATCTTGAGAATGTTCGGGATTCCCGAACAATGTACGGGATATAGAATAATATCGGGGATTTCGGAAAGTGTTGTTAACCTTGAAAATGTCAGCAATCCGAATGTACGGGTTTTCGAAATTCTCGGGAATCTCGAACATTTACGGGATCTCGAAATTCTCGGGAATCCCGAATGATTTCGGGATCCCGGAAATTCACGAGAATCCCGGATGTATTCGGGATTTTGAAATTCTCGGGATTCCATCCCGATCCCGGGAGAAATTCCCGTCCCGACCGGGATCCCGCACACCCCTAAAGAACACCTTCAAATCGAAAGGATTAATCGATTAATTTCGGCAGGCCCGTTACGATTAATTAATTGTGGAGCTGTTCGAGATCCTGCAAGAAACGAAACGGTGTTCTGAGAGGATGCGAGGCTCTTGTCCCACGAACGTTGAAAATGCCGACGGTGAAGTACTCTGATCGAGCGAAAAGGGGTGTCTCTGTTTAGGAAAATTATTTAAAAGCTTCTGAGAAATTAATAAAGATCGTAAGGTAAGATAACGTAAATATACATACGTACATGCAAATTTCGTGAAATGTTAAATAATTGATCCGAGGTCTTTACTTATTCAGTGATAACTGCAATTTAAACTATAAAATGAAATGAAATTTTACATTGAACGAATAGACACGTCTATAATAAATCGCTAAACAGTGTCTCTATTATGGAATAACATTCTATCTATCAAAACAAGTAATATTTCCATATCATTCGACATATTTAAATTCTTCCACGTTCGAAGCGCGTGCCACGAATGATCCCGAGTCATTCCGATTACGGCCGAGGGTATCAGTAGCCCGAGAGACGTGCAAGAATCGAGATCACGTTTCGCAGTCGAGTCGCGTTTCATCTCGAATATTTATGACTGTCTCGTTTCTCGTTTCTCGAACAGTTTTAATCGATTGTTAATTTATGGGTTCGTTAAAATTTGCCAGAACTCTCGGTTTCTGTGGCGATCTCAAAGTTTTCCACAAATACTGACAGTTCGTTTATGAAAAAGAAGAAGTCTTGAGAAAGATGTAGAGAAACTCTATTAGAGATACGAGATCGTGAACAATTGCACGCTCAAGTGGAACAGGAAACGCTTGCCGTAGAAGCAGGCTGACGAGGTTCGAGGCCTGAATGAACCGTGAACCGACGTTCGCACAGGCCTCGACGAAGATCACGATATTTATTTACGTTTATCCATTGCACTAAGGGTAGATTTAGCGCGTTAACCGAGATTCGATCGGCTGCGACGCGAAGGGAGAACAAGCTTCGATCGTTAGCTGAGAAAAATACAGACATGGACAAATTTCTTATCCAGATTAATATTATCGTTTACTTTATATCAAAATTGCGATCTAAAGTGTGCAATGAATTTATATTTCTTGCTAAATTAATAAGAGTTTCTCTCGATGTTGAACGGTATGGACGATGATTATCAAACTGTGGATCTGTATGCAAATTAAAATTGCGTTATTTTACTAACGTACATATTGTACAAAAATTGAATTGAAAGATATTGAATTGAATTGAATTGAAAAATTGAAGCAAGATATTTTTTTTATATTATTGCATACTGCATGCATTTTGTAGTTTCTTGGACGTTCTAATTTCCTATAAATGCATAAAAATCCGCAGTCTAGTGATTACAAATCGTTATTTAGAGTATCATTCTGTCATCCGTTATTCGAATAAAATTTTGTCCATCTCTGGACGGGTGCTAGACGACTTTGATTCTCCCTTCAGCTCGAGTTGATTATTTTTACATTATTATATTGCACGTAACATTTTGCTTCGCATAACTGTGTATCATATAAATCGTTGGTGTTCAAAAGGAACGGTACGATTAGTTAACAGGTTCATCAGCACTTCCCTCCCCCATTTTAGTACCAGGAGTCCTTTGGAAGGTAAAACCAAGTTTATATTATCTCGTAACATTCGAAACCCAAAAGTAGTTATCGCAAATGTTTATATGTGATTGTAAATACAAACTATATGCGATTGTAAATAAATGTAAATGTTCTAAACGAACCCCATGGAAATGGTACTGTTTGAACTTCCTGACCTAATATTTTCTTCCATGCGGAAACAGCCAGAAGAAAATTGCGCTTGACATGCGACCAAGGAAAGAGAAAACTTTAACATTGATTAATAAAAACTCGTGTATAGATGAATAGTGGTAGATGAAATTCTCATTTGTAGTCACTTTACTATTTAAGCCAAGAGTCTATTTTAGAGTCATGGGATATTTATTTCATTTTTATCTCGAGAATGGAACGCGCTGGAAGACTGAAATTTTGAAAATAATTTGATTCGAGGATACAGATAAAAAAGTATCCGTCTACAACAAGAAATATAATTTTAGATATATTACGTATTTACCTTTGATGAAATAGAATAATAATATCTAATTATTCGGAACAAGAAGTGAAAACAAAATTTATCGATCATGGGTACTCGCCCTTATTCACCAACTCGTTCTCGTAAAACATCGTTTAAAGACTCTTAACAGTTTAAAAAAAATCCAATCCGTTTGTAAAACGTGGCCAACATTAGATCGCCAGACACCTCTCCTTCAAGTATTATCCTAAGTCCTCCTGCGACATTCAAATGCAAACATTTCCATGCGAAATCCTTATACTCATATTTCCGCAAGCACGCTCCCTGAACGCCTAAAGGCGTTCGACGCACAGGTGTTTCGAGTCACCGATTGTTAACGTCCACAGGACCTGAAGAATCACCTAGAACAGTAAAGAATCTTCGGAATTCTCGCTTTCCGTTCGTTCGTTAAAATAGAAGGTGTCTGAGACGTCGTGACTATAGAATCTCGTCGAAGAAGTAGCTCTTCAGGTCCTACGCGTTCAACTAACGCCAGAGGATTGGTCAGTTCCATTGAAAATAACGCCAAAGGTGCATGGTCATTGGCCGTGCGATCTACCCCCACGTGGCCGCGCAAGCTATATAGCAGGCCCCGCGAGGAATTTCATCTTCAGAGTCGAGAGTCAGTGTCAAGGAAGTCCACCTGGAAGTAACGAAGTGAGTACAGTTCGCCTGGCGTCTTGCACACGTTACCAGGAAGCTAGACAATCCGCTTCCCTGCTACAGTCACGTTCGGGACATTATTCGAGCACGTAAGTACCATAAAGACCTTGAACTCTTTACTTCATTTTTCAACCTCAGATCACTTCAACATTTTAGTTTCGAGTGACGCGTGGAACAAACAGCGTAGGCGTTCGCTAAAGGGAAATTAAATGGAAATATTCCAGGCTAGAAAAACCAATATCATTTTCTAACATCGAGTAGTATATTAAATAACTATCGAATGGATATTCTGACACATGCGTATGTTTGACTTTCATTTGTTTGCATCGTATTACGATAGTATTCTATACCTTTAACGTTGTAATATTTGTTTGTTGTTAATGTATTAGAAAAAATGGGTTGCAAGTAATCTATTTTTGGAAGACGAACGTGGCTTTTTCTACTAATAAATTGAACTTCTTCTTATTCAAGTTATTGTATAAGTACGGGTTATGAATGTGACACTGACATGTAGAAATATTTACAGTGAGATACTTGAAATTTAGTAAAGGTAACAAAATATTGCGTCTTCCAAGAAACGATTCTGACAGCTGAATTTTCTGACTGACGTTCAAATTTCCATTTAGGATTGGCTTCAATTGTTTATTATTATTCTGTCGAATTATTTCGGAATTCAATGGGTTTACCGCAGTCGATGATAATACGTTTCGCAGTAGCTTCTTTAATAGGTTGTTGCATATTATAAACTATAGACTTCTAGGGTTTGTACAGTCGATCTTTCAGACATGTTAAACCGTTGAAGGGCTAATGTTTTAGAGCTGGCAAAGGGACACTCGAAGCTCTCTCTTTAAACTGTTTATATTCTACTGTTAAGGATTGTATTGTCTTCCACGTAGTTCTCACGAATATACGGTCCTTTGCTCAGAATTTATGTAAATGCACAGCAAGTTATTAATGCAGGTGTACATTTCTATAAAATGTCACAATCATTTCTATGAAATGTACAAACTAAAAATTCCTGTGTTTGTAGTTTTTTTTTTTTTATAACTCGTACCATTTTTATTTAATCCGGACGACATTTTGTTTAGGTTCTTTTTATGTTTCGACGGCAAGTATGGGCTACTTTGTGAAAATGTTAACTATAAATATGAAATTCGTAGTTCGCGTTTAGTGATACGCCTATAACACTTGCTAATTTCTTCCAATTTAGATTAAATTTTGATCAGTTATTTAAGTTGAAATTCTAGTGAATTTCAGTTTATGGCTGAAATTAAAGGATTGTTGAACTATAATGTGCGATGATGTTACGATTCCGTGCTCGTCGATGCGAGATCAAGCGTTCACAAAGGCTGGAGCGGAGGAACGAGCCCGGAACAGGTAGAAAATACCTTCCGCAGGTGTCAGGGTACAGTTAGAAATCGTTGGTGATTTTTCCGGGCGCGACGTGTACCGTTTTCGAAAGGCGTGGCGCTCTTCGTGCGAGATAGTCGCGATTTAGTTGCTTTATTTCCTTTAGGAATGCTCAAATGAGATTCTTCCGTTTCAACGAGAACATCCTTCTCGCGTGCAACTGGCAGGCGCATCGAACAAATCGACAAACATAAACTTTGCATATCTGATTATTGAATAAAAAAAAAAACAAAAAAAAAAACAGCAATTACCAAATTTCAATTCTCCGGATCGACTTGGAGATAAATTCTCAACTGTTGGCTTCTTAAAACAATAACGTACCCAAAGAAATAGAGCATTTTATTATTGTATTACGTGTAGAAATTAATACTGTTCCTTTATGTTTATTTATATCTCCGGTTTAAACTGACAATATACTTACTTTGGTGCGTTACAGTGCCAACCTTCTAAGTCCTCAACCTGATCTCTATCACAGAGTATGTATATACATACGTATTACGTACGTATTACGTACATAAATACATTTATACAGATCACCTAAATCTCAAACCGATGGACATTACACGCAGTATAACATTTTGTTCATTGTTATTCTTCTATAACTATTACAACTACTTGTTACAGTTGGAATCATATTAAGCGAAATTATATGAATTCTAAAGCTACTGAATTTCATATTTGTAGATAAATAGTAACGGCCATCAGATTGGGGCACAGGTTGTCAGGTCGAGAAACTTAGAAAATTGGTACTTTAACGTAACAAAGTATCGAGTGAATATTCTTGCTTGCGCTTACAAAAACAAAATAAATATTAAACGATTCACTATAAAGGGACCAATGAAACTGATAATATACGACGTTGATAGAATCAATGTCTACATCTAATACGATTAAAATAAATTTCACGCGCATTGGAGAAAAAATAATGATACAGAGAAATCACAAACAGTATTTGAGTTTCGCATTAATAATAAGCCCAGCGACTATGACCTGAATTTCGTTTCGATATGAATAACGTTTTCCAAAAATCATGATTCGAATCTGCAACATTCAAGGCCTATCTCTCTGTACCCGCACTATAAGCGATACTAGTGGCATCGATGAAAGAATTTCCACGATTTCTTCTCGCTGGATCGTCTCTTTCTCCTCGATATTCCTCTTTTTTTTTCCACTTGCTTGACTGGTGCAGTCGACGAGGACGAGGACCACAGTAGGTCGCGACCGCGTTTACAGGTAACGGTACCTGTCGGGTTCAACAAACCGGTAGCTTCGATCAAGAAGTGGGCTACCTGCCGCTGCCAGGGTGACCTTAACCGCTCTGACACACTTTCCTGCTACTCGACGTCGTTCCTCAGGTTCGTGCAACCACAGGATTCCTAGGCCGATCGCGCACGGCGCAACCGATTTGAAATTAGCGTTGCAAAACGTTTGCGCTCTTTGGCCGATCGCACACCGATCAGTTTCAAACTACTCTGGATCTAGGTAAAACAAAGATATTGAAGTAGGTAAAACAAAGAGCGCAAACGGTTTGCAACGCTAATTTCAAATCGGTTGCGCTGTGTGCGATCAACCTTTGTTTTACCGACTGAAGAATTGGATCCGCGGTTGCATGTAACTAGTTTCAGAGTGGTTTGAAACTGATCGGTTGCGCCGTATGCGATCAACCTTTTGATTTACCTACCGAAGAATTGGATCCGCGGTCGCGTTGCACTAGTTTCAGAGTGGTTTGAAACTGATCGGTTGCGTCGCGTGTGATCGGCTTTACAGAAGCGAAACTCCGGGCGTTTCTCGGGTCCTCCTACAAGGAGATGCTTTTCGCTGTTCCCCACTGATTGTTTTTAAACTTCACGCGCGCGTAGAAAATAAAAAAATGAAAGAAGCTCTTCGAATGCCCTTTTAAAACATCCTGTCCCTTTACATACCAGGACGAGTATGAAATCATCTGGGCTACTTTTCCACGATGAATCCGAGTCGATCGTGTGACATATTCGTGCCAGCACGGATTTTCTCCCGGATCAGTTCTCGCATCCTCCATGAATTCGGTCGTTCACTCTTGTTTTCTCTTCTGAGTCATCGTCGTCGTCGTCGTCGTCGTCGCTGTTAAACAGTCACGTTCGAAATGCGTTTGAGTTTTCTTTATAAGGGTGCGATTAGTCGTGTAACTTGACTGTAACACCTAACGCACCGGTCTTACATTTGTTTCTTCTTTATATTCATTTAATTCTTGCTTTACGTTACTTTGCATTTCCATTCGCTTAGAGATCTCTCTTCGTGATTCTCCTATTAAGGATGCTAGCAGGTCTTTTGGGATCCACTGGGCCAGTGATGGGCAAAACCATAGGCTTCGAATAAATCTGAAGTTTGCCGACATGTTTGTCTCGCTTCCTTCTTTGGAAAATGTTCAAAAGAGGAAGCGAGACAAACATGTCGGCAAACTTCAGATTTATTCGAAGCCTATGGTTTTGCACATCATATTGCACTGGGCCTCCTATAGCTCGGGTACCTCGGGATTGCTAAACCCGTACTGTAGCTACAATCAAATGTAACTACAGCCCCTGAGGGCCACGTTCGGACTCGCACGTTCGCATTTCAGAGCCACTAGTAAACTCTAATCCTCTATTCCATCAAATTCTGCAATGGAAGAGTGATTATCCTATTTAAAAGAAAAAATATGATCCTTGTTCCTTTACAGAGAGACTACAATGATACAGAGTGTACGCAATATCTATTACAGAATGCAGTACAAACAGTGCTTGTCGCTGTGCTTAGTGGCGCTTGTTTTGGGACAAGCAGCCGCCTTACCGCAGCATCCCCAGTACACGCAGCAGGTGCAACAACAACAGGTCAGGGAGGATAGAAAATTTGCCGAGAAGCCAAACGCCATGAAAAAGGTAGCGCTCGACGATTTGGACGACATCGGCACCAATCAGATTCAGGTGAGCACGTATAAATTTCTCCTCGGTCACCTGTGCGACAGGTAAGCATTTAACCCTTTGAGATTCGAGGCGTCTTCGACTTTTTCCACGGACATTCGACTGCTTTCACATGCAGTTTATCAATGTTTCGACATTGTAGTTTCTACAAGTGTTTGTAAGGTTCACTACCGATTTTATGCGTTTATGGTACAATGCTAATTTAATAAATACGTGCTAAAACTATTCAAAAGATATGTGCACTTATGCGAAATGAAATAACGATAGTACTATGTTAATCGTATTAGGTTGTCCCGAAAGTTTCTTTCGCGAGTTGCACTCAATTATTTTCTGTGGTCGTGTTTATATAAATAGACGAACTAATTTCATAGATATTCATGTTGTAACAGTAACGGAGCAAAATGAATCGTGCACAATTCAGTAATGTAACATAAAACATAAAATATTGTGCATGTATTACTTATTAATAAAGGGAAAGAAACTTTTGGGACAACCTAATAAAATATATTCAACGTACACTATGTACATTTTTTGTACGATTTCCGTATTACTGTACACCATAAATCCATAAAATCCGCAGTTCACTAATCAGCATGGACCATAATACAGAGGGTGTCTCATCAATGTGGAACACTTAAAATACCACCATTGATGTCTTGAATTACTTTTCCTACTCTCAACGCCCGTATGTGTAAACTCAGACAAAACTACAGCCAACAAATTTGAACTACCCATCCCTCGGGTTGTCACAGCTCGATTTCAAATTTGCTACGACGCTTTCGCGATTTCTATTCACGTTCAATATTTTGTTTTATTAGGAAGGCGGGAGCAGCGGGTTCTCGTGGTCAAACATGTTGAGCATGGTGATGCAGATGCTGCTTGGACAACCTGGCGGGGTCGCTGGACCTAGTAAAAACGAAATCGATGACGGAGCACCGGCCAGTCCCTGGGCAAATTTGCTCTCTGTTGGCCTGAGACTCCTCACAGCTTTATTGGGTGGTCCTCAGCAACCTGTTGACGGTATAGACAAGGTTGACAATCAGAGCAGCACGATGCAGGTAGGTCAAAGTCCGCCTTTCTGGTCGATCGCTAAAACAACCACGGTCATTTCTGCTTTAACGCAACGAAGGTAACTCGAACACAATATCCGGTGCATCTCGCTTCCAATTTTTTAAATTGTAGGGAATTAATAGCCGTGACGTGGTTTACGTACAATTACATTAAACAATTTTTAGTTTTCTCGAAAGAACTGAATTTAAATGGGTGTTCCCATTTGGAGCCTCATGTTCTGGAGGATGTCTAAGTTATTTAAAATGAACGAAATTACAAGGAATGTAATCGTTCGATGTACTCGTTATCAATCGTTGCCTGCAGTGTGTTAATGAAATTTCATTCCATGGTACAAAATAGGACAGTACGAAGTAAGACAAAATAACTTGGATAACATTCCAATATAAAAATTGGCAGAAGGAAAACGAGAAAATATACTTCCGTGCACTGCGGGCAATATTTTATGAACTCGAAAATTGCTGAAGAATAATTTTATAAAAAATTGTCCCGCACTTTCTTCGAGTAGGAATAAATACGTGGGAAAAGTTTGATATTCCTCGGTCTTGCGCTTCCTTTTACTTTAAATTGTAAATATCAGCCAGAACACGACGCTCCGGATGATCGTTGGGAGTGATTGAGCGCAACAAGAGCAAAGTTTCCGAGAGAGACTTTCATCGCGATGGGATTTAGGTCGCGTAACGAAAGCACAAGCTGAACTGACCGTTACGCTCGATGTGGGTCAACTGCATCGCTGACGCGAATTATTTCATGGTAACTGCACGTGGAAATCATTCAACGGACAACGCTTTTACTGGTGTGAAATCTTGGTAACATCCGCGAAGCAATCAATTACGATGAAACGTTGCATCTTCAAGAAGCGACGTGACGAATACGATGACACGCGCATTAATATCATAGAAGAAAACAATTTTCCAATCGAATAACATACGGCAAAAGAAACCAACGATACAACTATTACATTTCTCGAGTTTAAAAACAATCTTAATTTTTTAGAAATTGAAACTGATCTGGAAATGTTCGTAAAAAATGTACCATAACGTTTACCATGAAATAGTTCTACTCGATCGTCATGTAAATTATTTAGACTAGACACGGCACGCTGTACAATAAATAGCTAACTAGAATTAGTAGCACACCTCTAATGCAGTAGATTGTACGTCGCTGAGCATGAAATAAACACAGAGGAGTTCTAATCTTTGAAAGAAAAATAAATTACTTTACATTCCATCTGTAGAATGTATTACGAAATGAAAATTGAAATTTCCCTGCAGAGTCGTGACAAGGTAGATACGAGAGGGTCACCTGTCCTTGTCCTGATTTTCCCCTTACTTTACTCTGTATATTCTGCTTAACCTACCTTACCCCATTCGTAGGTAACCACTCTGTACAGGGTGTCCCAAAAAATGTTGTAACACCTTGAAATGGGTGGTTCGGGAGGTGATTTGAAACAACTTTTTCCTTAGCAAAAATGTTGTCCGAGGCTTCGTTGAGGAGATATGAACGAAAAACACTGACCAATCAGAGCGCGCGTATGCCGTTGGAGCGGCCGCGGTAGCGAAGGCTACGCGCTGAGCGGCCGCGCTCGTACGCGAACAAGTGACTCGACATGCATCGAAAGACCTTGACGTGGCCGTTCAGCGCGTAGCCTTCGCTACCGCGGCCGCTCCAACGGCATTCTCGCGCTCTGATTGGTCAGTGTTTTCCGTTAATATCTCCTCAACGAAGCCTCGGACAACATTTTCGCTAAGGAAAAAATTGTTTCAAATCACCTCCCGAACCACCCATTTCAAGGTGTTACAACATTTTTGGGACGCCCTGTATATTTGTCGCAAAGCGAACGATATACAGGGTGAAAGGTGCTATACTACTTTCCAGTTGCCCAAATACTCAGTCACGACTCTGTTCACCTGTCTCTACGTACGATAAACATCGCAACGGTGTACAAATCGGTTTTCGAAGCGCGCGGTTGGCCACGTTAACGAGGACCACTGTCCCCACGAGCAATTAAAAGAACGATCATTATTTTCGTACGGGGCGCGGCGCCGTTAACGATCTTCACGTTTTCTAAGCGATTTAATTTGCACGGGGACGAATTAAATCGTTTCTTTGGACGGGCCAGCGATCATTTCACGTTTTTCTAATCGTCGACGGAAGGAAAAGCTCGACGTCCTTCGCTGGCGACGAGACTCGCGTAAATCGCTGTCCGTTGCGCTTGGGCTTTCAAACTTGGACGCGACATAATCAACGAAATTTCAACTCTGAGCACATGGCTGGTGTCGGTTGTTTAGGATGTATTGGCTGCGATGCTGGGCGCGTTTCTAGGACGAGACAGAGACCCTAATCAGATTTATTCCATGGCTAAAAACGCTTCCGAGGTTAGTACGCAATCGAACAAATTGTAAAGAAACGTCTTGTCCGGTCGACCTGCTCGACGTTTCGCCAAGGGAGACGATTGTAATTGTAACAGTGGCGCGTCGAAAGTTTGAACTTGGAGTCACGATGGGTTCATCGACCATCTTGTTCTAAAATTTACTACAGTTCGATATAGTCCCGTATTAAAAAAGAAACTTTTGTCTTATTGTACCTATTTGAACTGTTTTATTATTTTTTTTGATTAACAATAGGTATGCAGAGATTCCTATTGCCGAAGTAACGATTTAATAAGTGAAATCGATTTACTAAAATTAATTACGAGGCTCGAACAAAATTGAATTTGAATATATGCATTTTTGTATGGATAAAAGTCATCATAAGAGGTTGGCTAAAAATATAAACGGTTCCTGTAAAACCTTGTCAGTTTTGGAATGGGCTAAACCGAGCGTGCTTCGCGAATCTAGTGTTAAATAGATATAGTCATCGCAAGACGTCTACATTTTATTTGCAACCTCGACACATGCGATCAGAAGCAATCCTCTTCGTAAATTGGAAGGGTGTACCCCTGAATAAACGAGACCCATATTGACTCCAAATGCAAACGCACAACTACGATGAATCAGTCACAAGTGGAACACTTTTGTTCGTACTACGCTAGACTAAAGAAATTTGCACGCAAACGACTTGGCGAAGCGTCTAGGGTGTCGAGGTGAAATACTCTTACGCTTTCCCCTCGTAGAATGCTTCAATTCCATTCACTTTGCACTCGTTCGTTGCGAGAATCCTTCGATTCTCGTGCGAAAATTGTAAAAAATGTTCAAGGATCGAAGTTTAACGAGAGGTTACCACGTAAGCATTAAATAATTCGACTCTTCCTAAACAGTTCATTAACATAGTGGTGAATCTCCTGGATGCGTTGAAGACATCGTTCTCTCACCGTTCGTTGGCGGCTAGATCCATGGGAAAGCGAGACACAATCTCCGAGGCTGCAGTCACGACACTCACTATGCTGAAGGTACCACGCTCAGCGAAAGACAATCGAGACCCTTTCTCTGCGGATGGTAATTTACATTTGACTCGAATGGATTTTCTGTTCAGGGTTACGTGAGGTCGCTAAAGTCTTTTAACAACGTTGGACGCTCGGAGGATGAAGGTCAACGCGGTTGCGCCGAGAGAGCTCTTTGCGAAGCGAGTGCAGAGTGCGTTGCCAAAGCTCAAGGCACGTCGTCCGTCTTCTGTCAATTTGGATCGTAAGTTCTTTCTAATTTGTGTCCACGAATGCATCACCAATTGTAATTTTATCCACGATCGAATATTCACGTTTTCATTGTTTCCAGGTACGCGACCAGCTATCTGCTCCAGAGGCAGAGCGGCGTAGGCTTCGACGCTCTCTACGACGCGAGTCGACGCGGTCGCAACGGAGAGGATTGCAGGACCGTCTTCATGGACTGCAACGCCGTATGAGGAAGCCTCGTTCCGATTCGCTGACCACGATTTAGCACCGCGGGACCTGAACAACTCCGGATCAATTGCTCCGTAACTTCAACATGGAATTTCTAGCAATTCTTCTCTAGAACTTTCCTATTTCATTGAAAAGTCGACGCCCGAGTTGTTCAAGATCCCGAGGCCTAGATCGCACCCTAGAACGGCGAACATTAGCTTTAGACATAGACGTGGAACATGCGCAATGGACGTGTCTGAAACTAGACTGGCGGGAATCTTGGTGACACTTTTCTCGCAAGCTCTCGATCGACGTACTCGGTTCATCGAGCGACAGACTGACTCGGTTGTCTTCCAGAAACATAGCATTATTAATCGATCGATTTCGGCGGATCCTTTTGGGACAACAGAACGCTAAAATTTGCCAGGAATCCTTGGCGTACGATGGGAATTTTTCGGATTCTCCGCGGACGCTCGGGATTCGTGCACGAAAATGAAGTACGCGAGAGAGGAGAGAAGAGTCCATGAACAAATGTCGCGCGCAGGCCTGACACGAACAGGCCTCGACGACGATCACGTTATTTATTTATATTTATTAAATTATATTAAACGTAGTGGTAGCGTTTACTCGGGGCTCAATTGGCTGCGATGCGAACGGGGATCGCAGCTTCGGCGTGATCTGGTGTTCCTTGGCGAGCACGTAGAATCTAAATTGGTGATAACTAGACTGCGCATCTTTATGCAAAATAATATCTCAGCAAACGTACCTACAAAAACTGAACTTAAAGAGGAATTTATTTTATGGCAATATTATAATATGAACTTTACTTTCAATATTTTGTAATAACATTGCATACTGTACGCATTTTGTAATTTCACATTCAAATTTCCTATAAATGCATAAAAATCCGCAGTCTAATGATACGATGCGTATGGGTGTCAAAATGTTTTTGATTTGACTGTATAAGAAGTATGACAGATTAAACTGAGAGATTAGTGGCTACTTGTACTCTCGAGAGTTACTGCTCCTATTGGAACGTCTTCTGAAAGTCCTCTCTTGTTACGTTGCTCATCTAGTCTTCAATTTCCCCAAATTAAAATGTAAAATCTCTGAACGTCGAGCTCTCTTTCTAGTGAAGACGAACAAATTACATACGGCCAAAATAGAAGAATGGGGAGTTGGCACAGTTGAGAAGATTCTCTAAGAGACGAGGATTACGCTGAAACAGGACTTTCAAAAATTGTTCTAACAACGGCAGACTTCCAAGAAGACTACTTTAAGGGAAACCACTGGAATCTCGAATTAATTTATCACTTACATTATAGCCAATTCAGAAACCTTTGGATATCCTTACGCATCGCTATACTGTTGCAATGTGCGTTATATTCGAGGCTAAATCCTGCGGACCCTAATTTCTTCGACTCGCGTTTCCTTACCAGTGAGCGACGAGCGCATCGCGCCAATCGGAGTCCACCTTCACGTATTTAATCCCTAGTTTCATCGCGGTCGCGAGACACTTTTTTCATCAAAGGGGAGGAAGACGAGCTTAGTACTGCCGGAACTATCGAGGTTTGGTAATGTCGACGTGCCGTGGGCGAAGTTCGTTGTGCCACTTTCAGATCAATCCTCTGACAGTGGTTCAACGAGGGTTGCCCTTGAATGACCCTCCCGTTTTCGTACGAGTTAACGCCTCAGGATATTATAATTCGTTCAGTCCCCCGTTCGAAATTGGCTACTGTATATAGAATACTATGTACACACAGGCGAACGGGTGGAGTTTCTTCGCAATAGGCAGGATATATTTAGATCGGTTAGCGTATCATCTTTGCAGTAAGTTGTATTTACGCGCGGTACGATTGTATTTAAATCAGTCTAATAAACGGTCTCGTTGACAATGAACTTCTGCATTTCTGTTCCTTTCTAATCCCCTTTCCGTCCATGAAAGAATATTTCGTACTTTGAAACAGTGGCACATTGTGGAGAGCCTTCGCAACTTCCGTCTTGATACTTTTAGTAGGATAGAGTTCATTCTTTTGTAGAAGGGAAGCCTTGAAAAGAGTTTCTAGGGGGAACGATCTTCATCGCCTGAGCAATTAGTGGTTCCTTTGAAGGCTCTAGACATTGTGCATATGTCCGAGCATATGTATATTAGGTACAATGGTAACATCCTTTCTGGAATTGCATTAACGTTCAGCAGGAAATGTGATTCAAGAGCAACCATCGTGAGAACCACTCGAGCTTGGAATCTAACAGGTTTGTATATCCTCATCTGATGTGACTAGAATAACAACAAGTGAATTAGTTATCCCTGCATATTGAGTCTAAGGGTGATATTCCTCCTGATATTGCATGATGTAACTCGAGAATGAACGTCCTGAAAACCACTCGAGCTTGGAATCTAACAGGTTTGTATATCCTCATCTGATGTGACTAGAATAACAACAAGTGAATTAGTTATCTCTGCATATTGGGTCTAAGTGTGACATCCCTCCTGATATTGCATAATGTAACTCGAGAGCAAACATCCTGAAAACCACTCGAGTTTGGAATCTAACAGGTTTCTATATCCTCATCTGATGTAACTAAAATAACAAGTGGACTACTTATCCCTGTATATTTGGTCTAAGTAAGGGTGACATCCCTCTTGGAATTGCATGATGTAACTCGAGATTGAACATCCTGAAAACCACTCGAGCTTAGAATCTAACAGGTTTGTATATCCTCATCTGATGTAACTAGAATAACAAATGGACTACTTATCCCTGTATATTTGGTCTGAGGGTGATATTCCTCCTAGAATTGCATGATGTAACTCGAGAGTGAACATCCTGAAAACCACTGGAGCGTGGAATTCAACAGATTTCTACGTCCTCATAAATATCCTTTCATAGCCTTGGGGAAATTCTGAGTTATATTTTCAGATCAGGGAAGCAACAGCCTTGCAGCATTAACACCAACGTGAAAGCTAGTTACTGGAAGATTAGGTAACCAGTCACGGAGCGCTGACAATCTAAGGAACAATAAAGAAAATTGTCTTCGTCGCTAATCGCCGCACTTGGCGACGAAGACGTGTCGGCAACGTGTGTTTAATCGGTGCAAGTGGCGAAGAGACGCAGGGACCACGAAGGGACCCACGTTCCGTGACAAGAAGCACAAGGAACTGACTCTATTCTAGGTGAAAACAGTCCAGCGTAGCGCGTCGTGGCGACAGTTAACGAAAAAAGTTGCGAAACACGGGAGTTCTTCTTCCAAACGTCGCGTGCTAGTTCAGCGATTCTTTCAAAGTGAATTTGTGAAACGTGCAAGTATTTAGTTCTGTATTTAATTGCAATTAGTCGAGATTAATTTATCAGCCATAAAGGTTAGTTGAGAAGAAGCCCTGTGTCAACACATATATCCTTTGATAGCCTTCTTTCTGTAATAAATAATAATAGTAATAGCATAAATATTAAATGTCTGATTAGAGCAGCTCACGATCGGTGTTGTAGATGACATTTAAGAACCTGATGAATTTTGGAAACCTTGCCAAAGATTCTTATCGTCCTCCCATCGACAGATACCACAGTGGCCCTAGTGGCTACCACCACAGTGGTTCCGGTGGTTATCATCACAGCGGTTCCGGTGGTTATCATCACAGCGGTTCCGGTGGCTACCATCACGGCTCACGCGGGTAAATATAATGTGATTCTATATATATATATATATTTTTTTTTATTACGTTTAGGTTTCGAATAATTATGACTTGAAATACGAAAATGAATGGGTATAACTTCCTGCTCGACGAGTAGACCGAGGATTTTATGCATTTATGATTCGACTGAATGTGATAAGTATATGCTAAACATAATTAAAAGATATATGTACAAAATATAAATATTATTACATTAATATTATTAGAATAGATTAGAACGAGTAGACCGAGGATTTTATGCATTTATGATTCGACTGAATGTGATAAGTATATGCTAAACATAATCAAAAGATATATGTACAAAATATAAATATTGTTACATTAATATTATTAGAACAGATTTTATAAATATAGATTTTTTTAGATGTTATGTATATTTTTTGTATCTTTTCCTTTATGTTATACGTCATAAATGTATAAAATCCCTAATCCACCAACGAGCCTTTTCCTTTTGAGCTTCATCAAGGAAATTGATGATGTCGTTTAACACTGAAAATAGAGTATTTAATGTTAATAATAAATATGAATAATATTATTAGCAGCGTGATCTGCTGATAAAAGACATTCGTATTATAAATAAAATAATAGCATTCATTCGTTACCAATAATAAATGTTAATATTTTGTATAGTAGCATTTATTGTTAGCAGTAAAAAATATAAATATTGTTGATGGATCGTTTCAGGAGCTACAAGGGCAAAGGTGGAAGCGGAGCCGCGCTTAGCGCATTGACTCTGCTCGCCTTCCTGTTCCTCATAAACGTCATGCAGGTAACTATCGCCGATTAATTCGAAACGTTTAAGCACGCGACACGGCTCCGTTCTCGCCAAGTGGGACACGAACCTTATTTATTCTCGTCCCTGAAGGAGGTCAGAGAAGACTCTGCTTTCCGTTAATTAGTTACGCTTGCTCGTGCCCAGTTAGAGTACACGGTGAACCGATTCAATGGGAACACCTATACATGTGCGATAAACGATAACATTACGTTCTGAGCAAAGCTATTCAAAGAAGCAAACATGACGATAGGAAATCTAACTTTCCTCGAGGTCGTACTCTTTTCATTTCAGGATCTTCTACGTCTCTTTTCAATAGAATTATATTAGTTCACTCTATATATTCGCGACACGGATTGTTATTCAATTAAAAAAATATAGAAATTATACAGCGATGGTACAATGAGTTTGTCTGAAATGTAGGAAAAGATCGTAGAAAGGAGAGGGTGATAACTAGACTGCGAATTTTATGCATTTATGATACAAACTAATATAACAAATACATGCTGAAAATAACGAAAAGGCATGCGCATATATACAAAATGAAATAACAATATTATTATAACAATTGTAGAATATATTCAACATACGTTATGTACATTTCACGAATGTTTTCTGTATTATTCAACGTCATAAATGCATAAAATTCGCAGTCTAGTGATGATGATTTGTTTCACGTTGATTTAAACAATAGAATGAGTGGCACAAATTTGTAGGGCGACCTAATATTTACCAGACTATTTGTAGAAAACGTTGGAGATATGAACACCTATATGCATTCTATTTTTCAATGAATCAATGAATCGCCGTTGCATTGCTGGCTGCACCATCTAATTGCTCTCTGCCTTCAGCAATCTCTGCAGGATAACAATTCGACGACGTCAACGATGACGCCCACTGTGATACTGCGCGACGGTGACCAACCAATAGCTCTGGATGCTAAGGAGGAGGATGACAAGAAGGGGGACGTGGCGAAGCGTGACGGCTCCTACAGGACACCAGCGAAATCCAAGATCGAAAGGCTTAACAATCAGTATATTAAATAAAACCAATTGGTACATGATGATTGATACACGATAGTAGTCGAAAAAAAGGGTGGTGAAAGTTGCTTCGCATTCCCATTAACCATCCTATCCCGTGGGATCGCCGCTTTTACATCGTATTAAAAGAGACAGACCTAACCCATTTGCATCCGTAAGCGAAATAATCCGCACCAGGCCATTGTCTCCTATCGCCAGACTGCGAACGTTCATGCAAATTCGTACTTACTTAGATGAAGAATTGAGACCAAAACGAAAGTATGTTGTACCTTCTAAACAGTGTAATATGTATTCTACCGTTGATATTTTACATATTTTTGCATTTGTGTCTCATAAATTTGCTCGCATTTACAACTTGTTATAAATACATAAAAATTCGCAGTCTAGCTATCACCAAATGCGGAATAATACTAATAAAATAATAAGAGAAACTTTTTCTTCTTCTTGCTGTCCTATACTATTTAAAATGCCTGACCTGGTACGATTATTGGTGTTTTATTCTAGTTAAAATGTCCACTAGGGCCACTATGGTATCTGTCGATGGGAGGATATGAGCATCTTTTTACCAAGGTTTCCAAAATTCACCAGGATCTAAAACGTTCTCTGAAACGCCGATAGCGAATAGCTCTAGCTGTACAAACGTATAATAATTTCAATTATTACACGTAATTTCTAAGTAAAATCAATGATAAACGAAAACTACCTGATACAACATCTTGGACGAATACGTCTAGTAGCGTATTCAGAGCTTTGATGCAAATGGGTTAAGACATAATATTTATTGAATCATTTTTTTCTTTAACAATTCCTTAAACGGATGTGCTTCGAAGTATCGTATATATAGCATACGTTGTTCTCTTAGTACACACTCTCCTTTCGCTTCGTCTTATATATATATATATATTTATTTTGTGTTCTCTTTTAAATGTAGTTACGTAATAGCTGTATAATTTCTTTGAGAATAAACATATATATATACAGCGAAAAATCTTTATTTCTTTTATTTATTTACTTTTTTTTTTTTAAATTTCTTTCGCGTTCAAACGTGTGTACAGACCGAATGCCACTTCCGGTGGTCAACACGGAAACTCAGCTGAAAGATTATTTAGAAGAATAGACTCTATAGGAATAATGAATGCTGCTCCTCAGAAAATAACAGGCTTAGAGCCGTCCACGAGACGAGGCTTCTCTACGAAATTCCTCTCTTGCGATTTCTTTTGTCATGCTTCACGTTTTTCGTTTCATTTTTCAGGTGATTTTCTTTCATTGACAAGTCAGCTGAAAAGTTCCGTCCACCTAACTTTTGTATATCTCAATTTCTATTTATCATTTCGCAACGTTGCAAATTTGCTACCAATCTGCACGTGAATCGATATTAGAAGTTGATCTTCAAGGGATGTAGGGACGTCAGCAATTTGTTGAGGCCCATTGGCCCACCTATAGCTCGGGTACCTCGGGATTGCTAAGCCCGTACTGTAGCTATAATCAAACCATGAAGACTGTATAAGGAGTTCCAACTGTGTAGTGTAGAAGTGTTATCAAAATCCCGAGCTTTAAGTTATGAATATTTCTACCACTTACAACGCAAGTGTGCACAGATTACGATATATATATATATGACATATATACAGGGTGTCCCAAAAGTCGGGGAGGAGCCGGAAATGGGGGGTAGTTGAGACGATTCTGAACAACAATTTCCTTTGCAAAAATGTCGGATGGGGCTTCGTTAAGGAGATATTAAGCGAAAACCCCGACCAATCAGAGCGCGCGTAGACCATTGGAGCGGCCGCGATAGCGAAGGCTACGAGCTAAGCGGCCGCGCCCAATGTCCTTCGATGCACGTCGAGTCACTTGTTCGCGTGCAAGCGCGGCCACCAGCGCGTAGCCTACGCTACCGCGGCCGCTTCAACGGTCTACGCGCGCTCTGATTGGTCGGGGTTTTCGCTTAATATCTCCTTAACGAAGCCCCATCCGACATTTTTGCAAAGGAAATTGTTGTTCAGAATCGTCTCAGCTACTCCCCATTTCCGGCTCCTCCCCGAGTTTTAGGACACCCTGTATATCGTAGTCCATGCGCCCTAGCGCCGCAAGTAGAGGAGATATTCGTAACTTAAAGCTCGGGATTTTGCTAACAGTTTTCTAGTAACTTTCGTATGGAGTTGGATCTCCTTGTACAGTCTTCACGAATCAAACATAGCTAGAGCCCCTGAGGGCAAAATGATAGAGAGACAGATAGGGCATCGCGGTTTTCTTTCTCTTTCTAGTTGTAGTACGAAAGTCTGGCTATCCTATCTACAGGATGTTAATTAATATGTAGGCGCTTTTTTAGGATCAAACATCACATGATTAGAAATCGAAAAGTCCTTTACCATTTTGCGATCCGAGAGTGCGAACGGAACTTTTCAGTAAACCTAAAATACATTCTACATATCAACAATGAATCGCCTCCCACCGTTTTGGCTCTTCCTTTCGTCTTTCCTCCGACCTTTCTTTTCGTGGCCACGAAGCGTCAATTTTACGTCGCTGTTACCTACAACGTACAACGATAAACAATTGCGCGTGGGATTCCTGGTTCCTCGACGAAGCCACGCGCCGGGAACTGTGCTCCAGGTGACAAGTTGGAAGATTCTTTTGAATCCGAATAATAAAAAGCAAAAAAGATGACCAACGATACGTCACAGTTCTCGACCCGCGAACGAGTCCCCACGGTTCGTTACAACATTCCTCGGCGTTCTAGAATCTACAGGAACACAATTACGAAATGATTGAGCCACCTGTCAAAACACAAACATTTTTATTCTCTCTCCACTTCACTCCCTCCCTCTCACACCGTTTCTCACAGCGTTTTCGCGATATGCACTCTCGGCTTTCTTTTTTATTTACACAACATTAGAAACATTTAAATATTCTTTAGACTCCTCTTAGCGATCGAGCGTTCTTAGAAAATAATCGTGGACGCTAGGGGAGGCTGGATGGGGCGGACAGGGAGGAATATTTTTACGAATTCGAGGAGTTTACTTTCGAAAACTGCTTCCCCCTTTTTTCCCTTCCTTTTGCCTTCGTCTGGGCGTCTAATCTCTCGACGAGGACCTTCTTCGGAGAATACAAGTATCGTCTGCGTCAGACAGACGATCTCCAGAAGTCACGTGTCCCGATTCCGCGCATTCGAATTTTTCCAACGTCCCGTAAAGAGCCTGAGCTAAACACCAACGTCCAAGAAAAAAAAAAAACACAACTCATCGATCACTCGACGAATCCCAACGAACCAGCTGCTGATCGCGCGGTTAGCACTTGGTGATTCCTTGATTTATCTCTGCACTAGCCTAGTAGGGTCTCTTTGCCCAAGGGGAAAATGATACGAAGAGACGGAAGCAGAACAATTACTCAATTCCTAGACGCGTATGCACAGGAACGTCTTAACTGATTTAATTAAATTGACTTTGTTCAAGTATTACAGATTACGAAAAAGAAAGAATCCGAAAAGCTGCAATCGATAATTTTGTCGAAGGAACGTCGACATAGACAATGACGAATTTTAGGGATCAGTGTCGCCACAAATGTGTTCAATTTTGAATAATTTTGCATAACTTAAGACGGCACTGTATATGAGAGATACCGCGATGAACTCCTGTGCACCGACAGAAAATCGATAGTCTCGCGATCGCAAAAAATTGTAGACAGTACTTTCGTCCTCGCGATCCTTCGGTAATCCGAGCAACGATCGGCTTAAAGAGCAGAACTAAATAATTCCACCATTTCGAACACAGAATGTAAATATACACGCAGCTGGTGCTGTCGCGAAAACGACGACGTTGACGAAACCCAACGTTCTTGAGCAGAAATCGTTACGACGCGTTGCAAACTACGACATCCACGCGAACTTCGAACGATTCAGGAACGCGGTTCTCGCTCCCCAAAGACTTCAATGGTTTACCCTTTTAAGGGAATTACATTTCCAGAGCACCGACGAAGCTAATTCCAACGATTGAGCCACGGATAGTCTCGCTGATTCGCGTTTTATCGGCAAACCTAATTAAGCGAAGAAGCCACCTTGGACGCGCGACAATTGCAGCTGTATTAAATAATTTTTTGTTTTAAATATTTGAATTAGTTAACTCAATTGTTTCAGAAAAAAATTGTTGAATATACGTATGACTTCCACGCGTCTAGGAAGGCTTACTCTTTTAACCCGTGTAGGGGTTGAGGTCAGCCGTCGATTAACGGCGTGGGAGACGCGCGAAAGAGCCCTAAGCCTGACGGAATCGTTCACTGCACGCG
This sequence comes from Hylaeus anthracinus, assembly GCF_026225885.1. Classification (NCBI taxonomy): domain Eukaryota; kingdom Metazoa; phylum Arthropoda; class Insecta; order Hymenoptera; family Colletidae; genus Hylaeus; species Hylaeus anthracinus. The sequence goes on along the minus strand of NW_026534333.1, from coordinate 11,241,653 downwards.
ATGAAGATTGCTCTTGACATTAATAAGACCATTACTTAATCACGAGGAGCCATGCCATTATCGTCGTTGGGAATTGCATCCATCATCGCTGGCCAATTACTCTAAGCCAGGCATGCCCAACTGTTCCCAGCAAAGACACGACAGGAAGGGTTCGTTCGAAGCAATGTGAATGCAGCGTTGTACGCTTGGCATATTGACTCTGTACACCAAGTGAAAGAACACGTGTCCACGCTGCAGTAATGCCTCGTACAATTTTTTCACATTTTCCTTTCAAGAAATACCATCCATTCCCAACACGTTGATTTTGATCAAACTTGGTACATAGATAGAGATATTCATAGATATTCGTATTCAAGAGGTGAAAGCTACCCTCGAAGTTGCAAATAAAATATTTCTAATATAACAAAAATAAGTGTATAAATATTTTTCAATGCTTTACACTTGTACCAAGCTTTGATTAAGATCAGTGCGTTAATATTGGGTGACGTTCCTTGTTAGCAGAATGTGATGTAATAGTTCCTATTGTTTCACTCTCGACCTCGATAACAACCCGCTAGTCTTTGAAGTACACCAAAAATTCACTTGCTCGAAAGTTTGCAAACACGTGACTCCAACATTCACCCACGAGATCCGAAGCACTACTGCCCCGCGCCGCAGGCACGCGGAGCGTTGCTGGCGTAGTGGGGGAAGTCCCCTTCCCAGGCGCGCGATGCGCAAGGCTGATGCGCGTGAGATTCTTCATCGCTCCCGCCGCTGGTTGTGAGATCTTTACCAGGATTTTTACTCAACGTGTATTAAGCTGGCGTAGCCATTTCAAAAAGCCAATGCCAAATTAACACGATATTTTTTTGCTACTTATTTGTTAATTAAGAAAAAACAAAGAATTAATTTTTTTGCTCCAGCCGTTTTCGAGAAACAATGGCTATGCTAGCGTAATGTTGAGCTAGCGTAGCCACTTATGTATCTCTGTACCAAACAAGGATATCGATTCTATTCTTGCAGCATATTTTTTTGCTAATTATTTGCTCTTAATTCACCGAATATTAATTTTTTTTTTTGCTGCAGTCATTTCGGAGAAACGATGACTGCGCTAGGACAGCGTTAATCTAGCATAACTAAGTGTCGCGGCTACGTACTAATGTATCGATATCTTTGTTAGGTACGCAGCTGCGACACTTAATTATGCTAGATTAACGCTGTCCTAGCGCGGTCATCGTTTCTCCGAAATGGCTGCAGCAAAAAAAATTAATATTCGGTGAATTAAGAGCAAATAATTAGCAAAAAAATATGCTGCAAGAATGGAATCGATATCCTTGTTAGGTACAGAGATAAATAAGTGGCTACGCTAGCTCAACGTTACGCTACCATAGCCATTGTTTCTCGAAAACGGCTGGAGCAAAAAAATTAATTCTATGGCAAATAATTAGCAAATAAATAGCAAAAAAAATATCGTGTATATTTGGCATTGGCCTTTTAAAATGGCTACGCCAGCTTAATATACGTTTTTACTCGCTCAATTTAACGCACAAATGCAAACGAACAACGAGTACATGGTCAAGATTCTTGCACCAGGTGTACATATGAATGATTTGACAATTCTACCCGTTATATCACCGCCCCCTTCATTTATACACTTGTACTAGGTTAAATCTCACATCGTGCATTCGGTATGCTACCTGTGTCTATATTTTTATAAGAATATTCCTAGCGTCCCCTTAGTCTCGTCTCGACTTACAACAGTCGATCGGTGTAGGAAAGTGACCCGAGCCTTAGTGCAACACTTTCGTAAAACAGTATTTAGTCCACGGATACAAATTCACATAACGTTAACACGATTTTCAATTCGTACAAATTTACAATTCTAAAATATACTAGAATGAAAGTATCTAGGAGTAACTAGAGTGTATATGCCGATGTTCTATCTGATATTTACAATGATACCGACGACTCGTACGAGTGAATAAAATCAAGCAAGTAACTTAGTGATCATGGTTGAATATACATATATATTATATATAAAATGCTGGGTTTAAAAATTTCGAACTGACAGTTTGGAAGCTTCCATTACATTAGCTTTCGAATGCTTTTGTTTCATTGCATTCATTCTATGTTATTTACTTTACGAATGCGTTAGGAAAATTCTAAAACACGTTGCGTTCATTCGTTACGTACTTCATCAATGGGATGTTACACGCGGAGGAGTGGCTTGTGTCCACAGAGCCGTGGCTTCGTGGACGTCGGCGATTATCTGTCCCGATGTATCATGGCTTGCGCGAGCAACGCGTTGGGCATGCCTGCTCTAAACCGTGAAGCTAATTATCGTTAACCGTTTGCACAGCTAAATTAAAAAGATCCCTATCGATCGCCGAGCATCTGATAATTATACGATTACCTCTACTATCTTGTACTTTCTTCGATTCGACTTCCACAAAGCAGAATATTTCTCTTCAAAGGGAGGGTGTGGGGGGAAAAAGGTTGGAAACGTTTTGGAAACGAGTCGAAAAGCAAGTTTCTTGTTTCTTGTTTAGTCCTTTCTTTGCCACTCGAGGGTTTGCCGCCTGTATCATCGAAATCATAGAAATGAAACGACAATGATTCGAAACTGTTGGGCAACCGAGGTTCACCATTACGTTGAAAGACAATTCGGATAGCGATGTGGTGTCGCATCTACCTTTCAACGACGCGCAAAATAACAATGATTCTGATAATTCGTGGTCGTTTGATTCATTCTTGTACGCCTAAGCTCGCTAACTAACCGACGCTTCCACGTTTCGTTTTTCGTCGTCCTCTAACGTTCGTCGAACGGTGGCTCGTTTCCGACAAAGACTGAGATGGTCCTCGGGAGAGAACAAAGAGAAATGCTAAGTCGTTAGGAAAAAATGCGAATTCCATGGATATGAAGTGCACCACAGGGTGCTGTGAACACACCTCTCCACACATACACACACACACGTGCACATACTCATTTACACATTACCCTTACCGATAGAACAGTCTATCTAGAAACGCGTGAACAATGTTTGCGAACAATCTGTTCCATACCGTTTGCATTCGTTTTTATCCACGTTCTCTCAATGATAATTCTTTGCTAGCCTTTTCAACAGATACGGAAGCGATTCGATCGATACACTATATCGAGCTGGAAAGCAGATTAGCCACCGTTCACGTTCTCGTAGCCCCCCTATTGCCCCCTATATTCAATAATTTGTTTTACGCGTTGACACTGTTCGCATCGCATCATTTTACTTTGTTTCTACGCGTGTATTTCTTTTCTTTGTTATTTAAATACGACCATTTCGAAAAATAATATGCTACAACGACGCGTAGAGAGGCGTGACTATATCGCCATGCTGCCGATCCCTATTCCGATTCCTCCCGCTAGCCTTCTTTCCAGCTCGGTACAGTACTCGAAACATCGTCTCCTTTCCGTTTCTTTCTAACCGTTTATGTTACAGCCTGGCTGGAACGTCCGAGCGATGGTACGCCGATATCAATCGCTCGGTTTCAACAATTTGATAAATTTCTCCTCGCGTTTGTATCCCTCTATACCGCGGCGGAAACACTTACAGATCTAGGTCTATCTACATGATATGAAGCGTCGATGATTGCGTTGGCCACGAGCCACCGTCCGCGATCGAAACCCGTGCGAAATCACATGATTACGTTCGCTATCGTAAGGAAGCATTTGGTCAACGTACGCATACCAACAGGCATGCTTTTGTCCGTTATAGGTAACGTGAGACTCTAAGTAACGAGGAAACGAACGGGGGTTCTCGTAGGAAGGTATGGTACGCCCTTAGAATAAAATCACGCGAGAATGCCGATATTCGACTATTACAAGGTACGTATTTACAAGTGTTTGATAGACGACTAGCGAAAAGGTAACGGACCGTCCGTGTCGTTCGCGTTTTCATGAAACTGTGGAAATCCTCTGGTACGAGTCACGAAAGAACGTTGCTCGATTATGATTGGATGTCGTCATTTTTCAGCTAACGAGGAAAATTCGGCAATTGGTATCCTAACGAATTCTTAAAAAAATCAATCTTTCATTTTTCAAAAATTTGGTTTTCACTTTAGGGAAAAGCTTTTTCTGTATGTTTGTCGTAGGGTTCCATGAGATTTACAATGAAAAAAAGTTTCAATCCAACATATTCGTTATTGAATGAGCTACGAATTTGTAAAGATTAGGCAACTTTTTGTACATTTTTCCGACCAAAAGTTCTAAAAAATAGACCCTTTGGATAGTTTCATATTTTTTAAAAATTCTTCACCTAACGGCACGCAGTTTATCGTATTAATCATTCGAAGCCATTTATCCCAGTGAGAGTTATGACTTTTTCAAATTTTAGTCGAAAAATCTGACTGAAATTTCTAGCATTAAATATATTCGAGCACTAAAACATTCTATGCTTCTCAAATCGAATTTCGTGGAAATGGCTGAAAAATGGACACGACCCGACCCAACGTTACCTCGTAAATTTTTTAGAGGGTCTTTAGAAGCTGCAGTTGCGAAGCTCCACTCGTGAAAATTATTTCGACTGTTCCGCTCATTCGTTACGTTGGTAATGACGGTTTTATTTTAATTAGTCGAGATTTCAGGAAAACACAAACGACTGCTTACCATTGCTGCCAACGATGAGAAAAGACGAGAAAAATTACAGATCTCGCGTGGCATACGTGACCTATACAGTGATCCCAGAAATGTTTCCCGCTGCAGCGTCTGAAGCGCCAATAAAGTATTTAATACGTTCGTGAAACTGGCACCCTTCGTCACCTCAAAGAAAAATAGAATTACAAAAGAATTGGAACCACGCGTCGTTTCCTACAGCTACAGTATTGCGCACTCAGGTGTGACCGACGCGTATGTACGAATGGGAAGCATACTTGGCATCACTGGATCCTATATGACACTCCTTTGTGCGAGCTGAACAACAAACAACTCCGTCTTCATCGATCCCTACTCCTTGGTACACTTGTCACACTTACATTCGTTTATTTTTGTTTGATCATTATGCCGTAACAGAACATAAATTTTTCGGCATCTAGTTTATAAAAGGAAGAGGATAGAATGTAACCATCGGCTATACCACGTTGAAAGGACGAGCGAGCCACAGTGATCTGCTCGATCACCAAACTTGAAAGTGTGTATAGTCATCAGTGACGGATCTAGATATATTTCTGAGGACCTCGAGCTACTCTTTCCGTGTCATCCTTCTAAACACATTGTTCGCGAATACTGTATTTATTTATCAACCACATATATTTCCTATATTGTTACTTAGCATCCTTCAAAATCGTTAACGAAATCAACACAAAAGCGTTTACTTTGAATTTCAAATATTCGAACAACAACGCAAGACACTAGAAAGATACCATCAAAATTAGTAATTATTTCTATATTATTGAATAGATTTATAAGAGGACTCTAATAAAGAAGTCACTAATCATTTTTGTTTATACTTATTACCAGGTCTCAGGGGGGTCGTCCTAAGCCTTCCGCGAAGTTTAATCCTTAAACGGCGTCTTGAAACCTAAGATATTATTTAGGTTTTACCTCTCTAAAATGCAATGGATCAGTGCCCCTTTAAGACTTACGAGTCCACTGAAATTCTCTACCGTCATTCGTCGCAGCGTGACGAATGGTATACAGGGTGTTTCGCCTAACTTGCGTCAAGTGTAGTATCTGTGAGCTATTATATCATGGTAGTAGGTTGTCGTGAATATTTTTTTTTTTTCGTGAGGGAGATCTTCGAAAGACCTAAAACCTCCACGGTGTTCTGCTACGTGTGCAATGGAGGGAGTCTGGGAACACCAACGATACTACTTTCGATGCCTTTCCTCCAGGATGAAACGAATGCCCCATATACTGTCACATGGTCTCACCGATAAATTCTCAGTGATAACACGCGCTGCAGAGCACACAGATAACTTTACCTTTTCAATACCTCCCACACCGATGGACACCGTTTGCAGACTAAACTCCGTGAGCTTCGCATTAGACCCGCCACTGACGTACGCTCCCCAATATCGTCGGTACGAAACACTGCTTTAGAGAAAGAAAACATCGCGGGGCGCAAAGAAGAGCGGAGTTCGTTCGTTGTCCAGCAACACTGAACACCACTAGAGGGAGCAACGAGAATTCTGTGAGGGTAATTCGAACGAGGAGGAGAATCCGGTAAGGAGAATAAGGCGAGGAGGCGTGCCGTGAAACTATTATTGGTGCTGGATCTCGTCGGACTCGTCCTGCGACACGATGCTGGACCTGTTCGACCGGACGTCGAGGTCCATGCCGAACGGTTTCGACGAGGAGTCTGCGAGAAGGGTTTGCGTGCCCTCCTCGATGCTCAGGCTACACTCCAGCGAGCTGTCACTGAAAGTACAGAAACAGACTTCTACTCAACACTAGCGTCCTCGACGTTTGCCCTGTGAGACCGGTTCGGCTGTGATTGGCGATCGTACCCGGGTGCGTTTACCTGACGATGCTGGCACGATCCACGGAACCCGTACCCGGCACCGTGCAATTGTCACCGTTGCACGATCGCTCGCCGTTGCTGCTGCAAGAGGATGACGTTCTCGTCGTCGCGGCTGCCTCTCTCATCGTCGCCCTTCGCGACTCCTCGTGGCACTCGCACCTGTTGATCGCCGTAAGAGCATACGTGTATGCGGGGTGTTTTTGAAAGGTGGTTCGATAACTTTGCAGACTTGTAGTGCGCGCTAAACTGGATAAAAAATGCTTGGTCAACATACTGTAACGGCCAGAATAATAAGTGTGACGACGGTTGTTACTGTATTCGTTGCAAATATTTATATGGTTCAGGCAGAGGCGTAAATAATGCGATACTTATTTAAGTAATGCGTTATTAGAAAAATAGTGTAGTATAAAACAAAATGGGTAATGGGTGACCGTTCCAGTACCCGTTACAAAAGCGATGTATACTGGATGACGTCTTGGTGGAGGAATGCTGTGAACGTCAGTGACACAACTTCCAGTGCAGAACTAAAACGACCGGTTCGTGGATCTACGTTGCTCGTGTTTCTTTTTCAATCGGTTAAGTACTACAAGACCACAAAGTTCGAACTGTTTTTCAAAGAACACCCCGTAGGAACCCTGCCGTCTGTCTACAGAGTCTCGACCGTTAGGCTGGTGCATGTAAAATGAGAAATGGTACCCGTACCTGCATTCTTCTGGTTGCACGTAGCTGTACCCGCCGGACTTCGGTTCGTCATCGGCCTTCGGGATGGTCTGGATCTTCTTCGGTGCTTTCCTCTTCTCCGGGATCTCCTCAAAGTTGATCCAGTTGGTTGGCCTGGCCGGGGCCCTCGGTGGCAGTGGCGGAGGACTCGGGGACTTCCCCGCGCCCTTTCGACCCCCGTCGGGCACTTTGCCCGCGAACTCCGAGAAGGTGTTCGCCGCGTGCTTCCGCGGGCTCTTCAGTTTTCGGCTGTCCTCGCGCGGCAGGGATATCTTCATCTTCTCGATGCGACGCTCGTCCAGGGACGTCTGCATCACGAACTCGTCGAGGAGGGTGGGATTTATGGGTGTCGTGGACCGCGGCCTCTCGGTGGGTATCGTTCTAGACATCGCAAACGAGTCATCGTCGATTAGATCTATCGATTCACGGAGATGTCTAGTTTGGGGAATAATTGAGTGATCGAGGGTAAACGTTTCTTGACGATTGAGCACATCGAATTGATGAAACATTAATCTAATAAACAAACATTGCACGATCAAACAAATTATTGCAATATTGTAACACTTATTGATCCGTGCATTTTCTAGATTTCCATCAAATAATCTGTTCTTCTTTTTCTTTTAACCTCTTGAGAGATGAATTTTAAACGTATATTTTTTCACTCTGATTGTATACACGCGAGCTAAAGTAGGTCACTTTAATTAATGAATTGAAATTAACTTTTTTTTAATGGAACCTTATCTTTATGCACAATAAGATAGCATTTGCTTAGACAAATTCATCGACCTGTCATACCATTGTCGTTTATTGTACTAAATATAATGAATTGCATTTCGAGACAGTTACCTTACTTCCTGAAGTCGTTGTTTCACAGGCAGGATCGGCATAGCCACGCTTTTCTCTAAGGGTAAAGTCGTTGGTACGTAGGGAAGATCCTCCTCGAAGCTCTCCTCGTAGAACAGGCCCTTCCTCTCGTCGGGCAACTCCTGGGCGAGTTTCTCGACCTTGTTCCTGATGAACTCGATCTCGGAGTCCCTCTCCGACTCCGAGCTGTTGTGATCCAGATCGGAGATCACGCTAGGCGCTTTTGCGAGACCGTCCTCGGGCCTGAGCCCGTCGTCCAGTAACTCGGACTTCCTGATGTCTCGATTCTGAGCCTGTTCCTTGGTCTGTCTCTGTCGCTGTCCATCCTCGTCTATTCTCTCCGGTGGCTCTATCTGTTGCACTTCTTTGCTCTTCCTCTTCGGTTTCGTCACTTCCTTTTTCCCGATCGAATCTTTCGAGGAGCTGCTGGATACTCTGTGCTCCGGAGGCTTGCTGTCGAGAGACGACGAGGACGAAGGCCTTACGGAGCCCTCGGCTACCCTACCGTGACCACCGAGCTTCGAGTCCTTCGAGGAACTCTTCGAAATCTCCGATTCCTTCGACAGGCTTTGCGAGATCTGGCTGTCCCGCGAGTAGGCTCTGGAGGTGGTCTCGATCTGAGCCTCGGTTTTGATCTTCGACGGGACTGGGTGATGCTCGATCGAGACCTCCGTGACTATGCTCCCGGTGCAAGGCTCCGATTCGTATTCGTCTAGCAGCTTCGTCGGCGTTTCCAACGGGATCGAGACGCTCTCCGATGGCAGAGCCTCCTCGTAGTTCCTGTCGTCCGCGTGGAGGCTTATGAAGATGGAGTCGTCCTGGCGGCTCTCTTTGTCGGCGTTGAACCGGAACTCCACGTTACCGATGCTCTCCAGGGACGGATGCTCGCCAGAGTCGGCCAGATCGATGGTCCCGCTGGCGGCTGCGATCGCCTCGTCGTAGCTCTTCTTTCTTTCGCGTTTCTTGAACAGACTCAACGTCGACGAGAACACACCCTTGTTCTTCGAGTCCTTTTTCAAACTGGACGCTCTACTGCTGTCCGCGGAAACCCTCTCGCGGGACTTCGACCTGCTGCGCAAGCTCTCCGTGGTGTCCTTTATCTTCGAGGTCAGGCTACGCCGTGGTTTCGCGTTGGGCGACGGTGATTCTGGGCTCAACACACTGCTGTCTGTACGAGCCTTAAAAGTTGAACACGCGGACGGTCAGAACATGCAGTGTTTTCGCGATATTCTTCTCGATAAAGCTAGCGGTACGTCTACAAAGACAAAGCCAGGAGTCCGTGTGTGGACCAAACGCAACGGGCAAGCATGATTAAGTCACTACCAATCGCGTTAACGCGTTGAATGTCAGGAACACCGCTGACCAGTGAGACACACTGTGGCGGACATATAGATAATTCTTTTCATATTTATTAGATATATAACATCGATAATATCTGTGACTTATTATCATAATATTTCTTTTAAGCTACGAGTATAGCTATTATTCCTATTTGACTGATACGCATACCCTCCACTGTACAATAGCAATTGTACCGTCCACTGTGGAATTCCTGACGCGCGAGATTCGCTTACATTCAGCGCGTTAAAGATCAGCAAGCATGGCATAGTGGAAATTCATACCTTGAACAGGGACGCGAAGCTGCTTTTTCGAGAAACGGAAGAGGGACTGGGCGTTCGAGAGCCCTCCAGGTCGCGCACTTTCTGATGCCTGGGCAATTTCGGGCTTCCGGTTACGCTGCTAGACGTTGGAGTGGTTTGCACTATCTCTTTGAAATTCTGCGTCTTCTTTCTCTTGTCGTTGAAGTCCAGACTCGCCGGCTTCTGAACCTCTTGTATCAGAGATCTGACCCGTTCTTCCGGCGTCGTCGCTGAACTTTGCGCGTCCACTGGCTTCCTCAGAATAGGTACCTGAAAGTCGACAGTTTTAGGATATAACCCAAAGCCTCGACGACTCATCGAGACGGAGCCTTGAGATCGAGAAGCAATTTTACCTCTATGTTAACCTTCTCCAAGAATCTCTTCGTGATCTCCACCTCTCTCTTGAAAATTTCTTTCCTCTCCTCGCGACCACGCCTCCGCGGCTTGTCCAGGGGATCAGGTTTCAGATTTCCGTCGACCATGGAGACTTTTATGCTCTCTGGAATCAGGGCTTTGGTGGTGTCCGCTTCCCGCTTCAGCAGAATCTTCTCCAGGTCGTCAGTCTCTGGCTTCGACGGCTCGATCAGGTTGTCAGCCAGGGTTGGCTTGCTCCCGCAGAACGACGTCTCCAGTAAACATTTGTGCGGACTCGGCGACCTGGCGGAGACGATCGTTAAAAGTCTGACTCTAATTTCCGTCGCGGTCGAAGCAAAAGATGCTCCACGTTACCTGGACGAAGTAGCCGAAACGACGGAGAGTTTCCCAGAGGCTCCAGAACCTTGGCTACCCACCGATGACAGTCTCGACGTCCTGCCACTGATGTTCAGCAGGACGATCTCGGAACAGTTGCTGTCCTTCCGCTCTCTGTCCAACTGCTTGCCACTGTAGTCCGACAGCGAGCCATCCTCCTTTCGTCTCTTGGCCAGCTTCTTCGACTCTCTTCTGAGATCTTGCTCGTGGATGGGATCTTGCAAGTCTAGCTCTTCCGTTGACGATCTCAGATCCTGAGCGTCCTCTTTGTAACCCAGAGTCAATTTGCACCCAGCTGGAGGTTCTCCCCCTGGAATTTTCACGAGAGCATACTTGACGTTTGCGCGGGACAATTTCTGGGCTGCTAGATCTTTTATCGCGAAAAACTAACAGGTCTATACGCTATATGTTATTAATAGTTCTGATAAACATGGATAGTAAGTAACTACAAGTAAAGTTGTCTACTTTATGATAAGGATTATTCGACGCTCTACGAACATCAAGTCTTTCTACTCAGTTTTATCAATCCTACCTAGGTGTAATAATTACACTACTATGTATAGTGTCTAGAAGGAAGACTATGTAAATTGAAATGATAACTCATGGATTAATTCGAGTGCGATTTTGCACATCTCTACTTCACGCAACAGTCGAAGTCCTACGATCTCCCACGCACTTACTTTGCGCATCTACCTTGCGCACCACGCGACGAGAGTCCCCGTTGCCTACTATCACCATCCGTGCATCCGACGCAGCACGCTTTTCGCGGTAGGTGTACGTAACCCGACAAAAGCAAGCTTCGTGAATCTAGGACAAACTTCCAGTACACTGGGTTTCTCTTGAATTCTCCCCTGCTCCTGCAGCGCGTATTAATTCGCGGAACACGTACAAACGGTAATCGAGCCCGCGTTATCTCGAGGGAGCATTTAGTCTCTGTCTCGATCGATCCGAACCTTCGCTCGTAGGGACGCTCTCTCCGTTGTTCCGTTAACATTTGTGCAAGAATTTACCGATTATTCCGTAAGCGTTGGTTGCAAAGTAGCGCGCGCGAGTTGTCCAGGACGCTGGACGTTTCAGCGAACCCTTGTCGCAGAGAGGATATGCGTTACGAAGAAAACTACGAAACATAGGTCTAAAGTCTGTAACCAGTTTTATCTTAATAAACACCAAATAAACTAACACCAACGAGACTATAATACTACAGAATACTATTGCTAGAAGTTCAACTCTTTGTAAAGTATGCAGGGAATATCAAAACATGTGGCTATGACGTCAGACTTGGTGAGAATTTGAGGAGGGGCGCACTGGAAATTGTGTATTTAATGTTCTCTCTACCCCAAATGTAGGATGCCGCGAGGGTGTTATTCTACGCAATTCCCAGACTTCCCCGAAAGATCGAGTATGCTTTCAGAAGATTTTTCCCCGCGAAAATATTAAAAAAAAAAAAAAAAAAAGACTCGGTGAGAGTCTTAATAATTAACACGTTGACCGCCACATCGCCCATATATGGGTGACAGGACTTTTCATCGAGGAATCAAATAAATTTGTTCTGAAAATGAGATGTCGAAGAAAATAAATCTCCATAATAAGTACTAGTTTAAATTCAACAAAAATAAGATCCAGATGTATAGAAACAAAGTGTTAGATTCATATAAATTTGTACGAGTAGTTTGGCAGTCAACGTGTTAAGAATAACTCCCACATGTTCGATACACCCTGCATAGTCGTTACTGCCTGTTACGCGCAATCTCCTGGTATTTTCCGCACCCAAAATTCTTATGAACCTCGAAGAGGAGAGATGTACCACAGAAACAAAGAGACCTACCCTTTTACCCCCGACATCAGAGAGACGCGGATGCGATAGATTAACTCCGACCACTCCCGAGAGAAAAGAAAACTGCACCACACGACAGAGGATAAAAAGAATCCTAATCTGATGGTCCCTGGCGACTCGTGACTCGAGGAATAAGCTGTCGCCGTTGGGATGGCCGCGTTAAGAGGAGACGCCAGGAAGCAACAGACGCATCGTCTAGCGACGCGTAATAGAATTTTGTCGCACGTTCGCCCACCGCGACGTGAAAAATTCAATTTTCTCGCGGGAACCGTTCCAGCCCGAGTAAAACTTCTTTACTGCCGGCGACTTCTTTCTTCCCCGTGTGCGAACGCATTAGAGCCTCGGAGTGGCAGTCGCGGCGTAAACATCGCCGACAAACAGAAACCACGGTTGGTGGAAGAGATACAGTACACTTGGAGGAACGTTATTTACCATGTTACCCGCCGATTTCAACAACCTGAGAATAAGTGACAGGGAAACGGTTCAGCAGTGTTCCGGAGTAAGAATTAATGGTTGTTCGGCCTTAGTTTTCAAGATACAAAGATCAGAAGGTTGAGTTATAGACCGAGTCAGAAATGCGGCGATTTTTCCTTTGTCACTTCAAAGCGAGGACTATCATAGTTGCAGAACTTTCCACTCCTTTTTGCTTAGAATTGAAGAGTGGAAGTTCCAGGGGGTCGAGTGCCAAATCATGGTTATCTAATTATCGAAAGCAAAGAGTTAGCTCACAAGAGGAGGCGACGAAGGTTGGGTTACCAATCTCGATGCGTATTGGAACAGACCTTCTTCATCGGAAATTAATTGTGTCACGAGTAGGCGTTTATGTAGATACCATTCTGAAATCGTCTCGACAGTGGCTGTTACGCAAAGATTAAAAAAAATATAGCATATAGAAAAAATTATGTTCTACCATTTTAATAAGACCCCCTTTAAATCAGTGCTACTTTTACCCGACAAGTTGCTTCAAAGGACTATAAATAACAGAAATGTTCATGATGGACAAATTTGTTGCCCCTCCCTGTATAAGTGGAAATTAATAATTTTGTCAAGATCTACAGGTATCTCTTACTCCAAGGATCTAATGCATCGCGATTGAATTTATTTCCGATGAAGAAGATCGTATCAAGATGAGTTGTTCACACTACGTGACCTCCCTCTGTCAGGTTGTCCGATGCAGGTCTTCCGAGCTCTCTCCTCGAGCCCCTGACAAAGTCAAATAGAACCAGACCCAATTCCTCTACTGTTAACACCTAGCAATCAGCCCTTCTGGGTGCCTCCACTTTTCAATTAACGAATTCCTAGCGTACGTAAACGATCGAAGAACCTTCGACGGAGGGATTCGGTACCTGCGAGGAGCTCCCTCTCCGGCGTCGAGTCCCTGGAGTTACTGTCCTCATGATGAGAGGAACTGCTGGCCCGGCTGATGTCTATTCTCGGTGTGCTGGGTGTCTTTAGCGAACTGCCAGGCGTTGCCGGTGTGGTGACCTCGACGATGCCTGGCATTCGCGCAGCCGGTTCCCCCTGCATTCAAATTCGTAAGGCTGGTTTTGTCGCTCGGATGACAGTCACTGGGGTGTGGTGGTTGGTGGCTGGTGGTGGGTAGTTGGTAGTTGGTTGGTTGTGGACACAGGTCACCCTGCTCCGGGACAACGGAGCTTCGTTTTTTCAAGGGGGAACACACGTGCAGGTGAGCACGATCGCCGAGATCCTCGACGACGACTCGAGCGAATCTCGCTCGAAGCACAGCCGATTTAGAGAGGACTCAGGAAGGAGACAGGGAGGGACTCACGTTTTCCACCTCGTCGGACAGGTCTTCGAAGGATGCTATCGGCGCTGGTCCAAGCTTCCTCTGACGAGCGCTCGGTAATCCTGACGCCATATTTTTCGATAGCTCAGCCCTCGATGGTGCTGCAAAACATCCTTTTCTTATTATTATTATCGTTATTAACAATTATTTATACCTACGGGTAGGTGCACCCTTTGCGTAGGTTCGATCAATAAACGCGTGGCAACCGGGGGCGGGATATGACACTTTCAACGCGTAACAGTGCGAACTGCAAGCATTATAATGTAACAGTTCTATATCCAGCGGTGGACGTATTTATATTAGGTGTTGAAATTAATTCGGTGCCTTTGTATTCACAGATTTGTAACTCCAGTTTTTAAGTGGATACGTTTACTCGTCATTTTGTTACGTTAGAGTACAATGTACCAAAACAACAATGGACGAAATTCGATGACTACCGAACTTCGTGTATAGATACATTGCGATTACCCATCAGGTTGAGACTTTGGTTACTCAGACTTTAGGTTATTCAGATTTATTGTAATGGAAATTTGGATATTATTGGAATATCGTTACCGTATTGAAATTGTGTTACTTTAAAAAAAAAAATATTATGATAATACATCACTGATATTGTTGGTATCGTATAATGCATACAATTATAATAATTATTTATACGTCCGCAAGTGCATACGTGTGAATATACAGAGAAGAAATAAGCAGTGTCGATGCGACTGTTAGCGAAAGGAATGATTCGATTAATTGGATCCCCGGGATCATGAATCGATATGGCTTTTGTATTATGAACACCGAGCACGTATATTCCTGAAGTGTCCAGGCGGCGCGAATTTGATTAATTCCAATGAGAGAGGTCGCGTGACATAATCATGTCGATTGAAGACGCGAGGTACGTTTCAACGCTACGAGCTGTTAATGATGTTAAATCAAGTGTCTTGGGTAATGGATCGTAGACGTAGACGGTGACCCGACCTGTCAACTCCTAGTTACAGAGACAGCTGTTGCGCACCACCCAAGAGTGCAATATACAGGACGAAATTACCAACCATTTAATTCTAAGTTTTCAACCTGATCGCCATTACAATTAATCCGTATACATAACCTAAGTCTCAACCTGATGATCGTTATAATTTATTAACATATACGAAGTTCGGTAGTCTTGCAATTATTAAATGTAGAAATTAATGTCTCTGTCTTCGCATTTTATTTATTTATAATTCTAGTTTAAACAGAAACATTTACCTGCCATTTTGTTACATTAAAGTAGCAACCTACGTATGCGCTCTTTTGGAGTAAATTTACCTTATAAAGGCACAGAGAGAATTTCTACACGCCTATTGATAAGAGATTCTTGCTCGAAAAGTAAGACTAGAAGACACCGATGATTACAGACTGGCCAGCAAAACTGTTAATTACGTTTGCAGACGACAATGATTGGTCACGACCTCGCGCACGTATCGAGGAACGGTCACCGCCCAAAGGAGCTAATCAGGGTCGATGTTAGAACGTTTAAACGAAGGACGAATCGATTAACTCGCGCCTAGCCGACATCGTGGGTCACTCGTTATACGAGTACCGTCACTCTAATTTTTCCATGTGATCATCTCTAAATATTTCTTGGTTCACCTGGTCATCATGACTGTCGACACAAGTATGCAAAATTTGGGTCAACTATTGCTCTACTTTTTTTCGAATTGTTAAGAGTGTGGAAGTAAGGTAAATTTTGAAAATACATTTTTGGAAATGTAAAAGTGACAAATTTGAGAAAATTCTATACGATTAAGAGTGGTCGTTGTATTGTTCGTTGCAGTGTTCGGGAGGTGCCAATTAATCGTTCCAATATCGATGTTAATTAAAAAATTCGGTCGAACGAACTCGAGGGTAAATCTAGAATCACGGTGGCGCGAAATGGACGCATTAGAACAGGTTGTTACGGGAAAATAAAGATGAATACAAATCATTTGAGATACACGAGGAAAATTTCGGATCAACAGATACAAATTTAGAAAACTGTTCTATCAATTATTTTTAGTTTAAATTTATGTATATGTTTGAAAAGCCAAGAAAGATAATTCAATTCGTTCTTACCACTAAAAGTTAGCAGTATTTTAATGTACAAATTTGTCAAGAACCTACAAACGACAAAATCGTTTCAATTGTTAATTCAATCCAATTGTTGATACTTTTATAGTGACGTACTTTATATGTATGTAATACAATTGTAACTTGTATTTTTCTGAAATCTCGTTTGCTTTTAACTCATTTTGTGTTATTTGAAATTCGATCTCTACAATGGTATAATACAAGAAGGTTGAAAGATCGACTTTCGTTCGATTTTAATGGATTTCTGCTGATTGCTGGGAAAAGGAACCTTGTAAGAAAGGTCGTTGATACTCTGAGCCAATTAGTAACGAAGTCTCGAGGGGCTCAGACTGAATCTCGTGCTTGGTAGGCGTTGAATACACCGTGTTCAGTCATTCGTTTTCTCAGAAAAACTGCGTTCTACGAGGCAACGAGTTATCAAACTCGAACGACAGAAAAACAGTCGGCGTCTCGGGATTGAGGTTAAATATTGTAGCTACACTAACTATACATTACTTTTTACGTATACGTGTATCATTACGAAATATTTAAGTAAACTATTTTTATGAATTTAATCTCTTCAATGAATTTGTTTAAATTGCGTAAAGATCGATTCTAGTGCGAAGTTTATTTGTGTACATATTTATAATAAATCTTTTGTTTTCGTAAACATCAAACTTATCATTTAATATAGATTGATTTCTTCAATAGGCATAGAAGGTACGAATACTAAAGGGACTGACCGTACGTGTGTAACGTGAGGTAAAAATGTTTCTTAAATAAAAATATATATCATGTTCGACTAAAAAAAAAAA
>NW_026534333.1:11191706-11224661 GCF_026225885.1 Hylaeus anthracinus | reverse complement strand
CGCGCGGGTGGAGGCCAGAGCTGGACAGTGATTCCTTTGCGATTATTTTTGTAACGATCACTTTTGTAGCAATCGAAATTGTCGGATTAATCGGTAATCGCAAACTATATTTGTAAGCTACGATCATTAGCAATTTATAATCTTTTCGGTCGTTTGTTAATCATGATTAATTAGTAGTTATAATCATGGATCACGTTCTGCCCAACACTACTAAGGGCGTCTCGCGAGTCGAGTCGATCTGAAACGAACGAAGCAACGCGAATGATATCGTTAACCGTTAATATTGATGTGCGTTCGAAGCTACGGGGAAATCACCTTCGCTTACAGGCGGATTACACGATTATTTTACATCAAGGTACATATGTTGCGTTTCTTTCTTTTTCAAACGACGATTCGCGAAACGCCGCGCCCCCTGTCGAGTCACAGGCATCGTTCTCCCTCTGTAGTAGACCCTCAATAGAACAGGAGCTTTTACGTTTCTCCTTTTAACAACTATTATTAGTAAGTAACTGTTAACCGCTCGAATGAATGCATCTTGAATTTTGTATGCGTCGAACCTGTTTTACCTTACATAGCAGCTCCGGCTGCTGATTACTCGGAGGAATCCGAGTCGGACTCCGCAGGTGCATCAGTGACTTCCGCGGGGACCTCTGGCGTCGATTCAGGGATCTTCTTCGTCGCCGATAAATACGCACCCGGTCCTTCACCCTGCGTGTGCTCGATTCCAACTCTGAAATCCGAAGAAAGCGTAGGGTTCGTGAGACGACGGAATAGAGCTAGGATCTTAATTTTCTCTCGTGTGCAGGTGTACTTCTCAGTTACCTATACTCGTGTCGCGACAAGTTCCTGACGTATTTCTCCGGCGGTGCGTCGCTGTCGCTGTTCTGAAGACTAACGCTCCTCGCGGTCGTATGAGACACTTGAGTCGCTGGCATCGTAAACTCCACGTAACAGTACTCGGAGAGGTTTTCAGGGATCTGATCGTAAGAAGTTAGAGCCATGCGGCAGACCAATTGATGCGTCGTGTATGCTCCTAGAAACGATGAAAAACAATCAATTGTACAGCGAAAGAAACGTTTTTGCGATAAGTATGGTTTATGAGAATGACGAGGAGGTACCTTGGCCTTCTTTCGGTAGCCTAGGCATCCTCCAAACGATAGCACGATGCTGGTGTTCGTATTTGGCTTGGCCCGAGGTGACTTCCATTAGCTGTGGCTCTAACGTGTCGACTGCGCCCAGGAATCTCTCTATACCTTTGATCTTCCCGGTTCTTCTGTGAGCAGACTTCACGGACCCGTACCTAAAGTGCTTCTCCACACGGAACAGGTATATCCAGCACTCCGGGATAGGAAATCGAACCATCACGTCCTCGCAGGGCACCTGGCCCAGCTTTCTCGAGGCGAACCCCGGCACGAGAATGTCTGCCCTCAGCTCTACCTAATGACGCAAAGAACAGAGTCAATCCACGTGGATGCGATCCAATGACACATTGCGGAGACATTTTCGACAGTATGACACGGTCATCTTGTTCATGCAACTGTTAGCAAGGTTCTGCAGAGGTTTAGAGAAAGTTTACGTATTTTATTCCACGATGGTGAAGCGACATTACCTTGTTACCGGTAACGCACATTACGGCTTTAAGCTGAAGGGGAAGCTCCCTATTTTTAGGCGGCCTTACTCGGAATCTCATAAGTTCGATATAGCATGCATCGGGTGGCTTGAACCTTCAAACGGGTTAGTCAGGGATTAACCACAGTCAGTTAGTATTTCCAGTTAGAATATAGCTGTTAGATGAGTTAAGTTTTTCATAACGAACTTTAATAAGGAGCGCATACTTTATGATCCTGGACTTCTCGTACTCGTCCTGCTGGACGCACGCGTGGAACTCGATGTTCTCTAGACGGATCCATTCCTCCGTTACGACTGGTATGATGTCGTGTCTGCCCACCACTTCCTTCCCCTGCCGCCACATGTCGTTTATCCCCAGCTCAACGTCAGGCATACCTGAAGTGATGTCATATGTTATCAAAATGTTTTTTTACTTCTTTTCTCCCCTTGGTATACATCCTCGAGAAGGCTTCTTACCCGTAAGGAAACCCAAAAAGAAGAGTCGAACGCGAGCTATCTGTTTGTCCACGTGACCGTCGGCACTCTGCTCGACATAAAGCTCGTCCACCACTGTGATCTGGACTTCCTCCATCTTGTAATTGAGGGCGCGGTCTCGATGAGCGGACAGCCTGAACAGAGCTTCCTCGATAGCGCAGGAAAACAGCTTCAAGTCCTCGTAGTTTTGGGAGCCGAGCTTGAACAGCTGGGAGACCTGCAATATTCGTTGTCAGGTCAGAAGGGTATCTACAGGTACACAGAATCTACTCTTTCAGTTCTCAAATCAGAACTTTCATATTGCAGGGTGCTCAATCCAAGGACTTCACAATCCAAGCAAATAAACGAATAGAATTGTACCTGTGGCGCATGTTCAACAGGCAGTCCTAGCTTCTTCAAGTCGCTGCCAAACTCCTTCACACCTTGGTAATCGCCCTGGATGGCGTACGCGGCGAATTGGCTGAGCTTGTTCGTCAGTCTCTCCGCCTTGGTCACCTGACCAGGTCGAACTCCAGGCCGTTGCTTGTAGAAGATGTACTGCAGCTTCACCGTGAATATCTTGCCGTACTGATCGAACTGCTGAGCGCCGATATCGGAGACCGAGTAACAGGGCAGCAGAGGCAGCTCTTGGAAGGGGTCCTTGTCCTCGCTGTTGTTGAACAATTGCAGAACCGGGTTGTCGCCTTGGTAGACAAGCTTGACGAAGATCTTCTTCCAGAATCGCTGACCCGTGATCTTCTTCTTGTTCGGTTGGCGCAGCTGCATCTCCCATCCTTCGCCCGTGAAGTTTATCCTTGGAAAGTCCTCTAGCGGTTGGCTGACGTCCTCGTCAAACAAGGGAGTGGGTGGTGTTTCCTGAAAACGAAATTGTGAATTCGAAACGTGTTTCGAAATTCAAAAATCTGGCAAAGATGGATCATAACGACGTCATCATTTTGCAAGAATACTTTTGAAATCTTCAGATTCATTCATCCTACATGACGGAATCGTGTAAATCAAGAGACAATGTTTTACAGCAACTGGTTTACGGAGACTTGGATATTATTAAAAATATTAAGAAAAAATTATCAACAAAAATTATTTTCACGTAATTAAGAATCAGATTAAAACATATATAGCATTGACATATTGAATTTTTTACAATAAACCATATAAAAAAATTCCTAAATACCGTGCATTTCTGCACTAGCTGAAGGAATATAACCCCTTAAGTTCACCACCTGATATAAGGACGTATCGATGAGGTACTGACGCCATTAATATAAAAGGACGTATCGACACGTCGTCGATGTCCCTTATATCGATGGCGTGGGCGATTTGAAGAAAATCGAACTGACAATGATGCGGGCTGTTCGTCAACTGATGAATCGATACCGTAAATAGCCTGTGGCACATGTGGATTACCGATGCAAATGAATTTTAAAGGTGTCATCTATAGGATTACACGATTATCCGCATTCCGTTATGTCGGTAGCTCAACACTTTATATCCGTTGGCGCAAGTGGGTTAAAGATAGCACTGGGACTACTTGAAACAAAAAAAGATCTCTAACAATCGAATGGATCTAGCCTTAGTTAAATCGTTACCTGAGAGTCCGTCCTCGTCAACTCTGCTGGCTGAACGCCCTCTTCAGGGACGACGGCATCCTGGGCGAATCCTGACTTGTCGAACGGGTTGAATCTTGGCGAGGTATCAGCGTACGCGGTGTTCTGCGGGCTCTTGGGTGGAGGAGCCAACACGGGAACAGGCCCACCTTCGGTCATCCCACTCTGATCGCCCTCTTTTGGTCTAAAATGACGAGTTAGTACTCGAGGTGACCTTGGATAATTTCTAACCTACATTGTGGATACTTGCTTGATGAATACACTGAAGTCTGGACCATCGTCGGAATCCGCGGACTCAGTCCTCTTCACTTTTGCTTCCTGCGGCGGGGCGGTCATGCTCAGGAACGAGTCGAATCCATCAGTTTCCCCGAAACCAGTCGCTGTTTCCGACACGGTCACGGACGAGTCGCCCCAGACTGAGCACAACGAATGGTTACGTTTTCTTAAGAGTTCTTGTAGAAGATGATTAAAGAATGATATTAATAACAAAAAAAGAATCCTTATAGGTGTAATTGCTTGCATAATAATCATAAAGTTTGTCTGCAAATAAAATTCAAAGTACTTAAAAAATCGGCCAGCCTATTATGCATACCTTGATTCTACTTCGAGAAATAATTTTCATTGAAAACTGAAACCTGTTGCATTGTATTTTAAAGACATTAAATCGTTATTTAAGCAAAAACAAAAAATAAGATTATCGAAAAATGTCACAATCTATAATCTCTGAATCGCATCTGCTATATAACGCTTGTCATTTCTGAGACTACCTGCTGGAGGTTGGAATCTGTTAGTTTCTATGTATCCATGACCCTATGGTATACATATATATTTTGTCATTTTTTAATTAAAACCCCGGGGTTCCTGTATCTGCTTCGCCAATTCACTCACCGTCGCTAGATGTATCCATGGCAGTTGGCCCACCACCGAAGGCGTCCATGAACGGATCCGCGTTGGTGTCCGGTTCGGCAGCTTTATCGAACTTGGAGGCGAAGATGTCGAAGGCGTCGCCAGTGCTCTCGATGGCTTTGGTGGTGACAGCGAAGTTGTCCAGCTGCTCCTCGGGTCTATATGCTTCGTTCATAGGAAATTCGGAGGCGGGCATCGGGCTGGTGGCTGCCGAGATGCCCATGTCCGCGGTGGGCGCTCCGAAATCGCCTAGCAAGTCCGAGGCGAACGGTCCGCCAGGTTGAGAGGTTGCGCTAATGTCCGTGGAAGAGAATAGAGGCTCCACGGCAGGTGGTTGCGCGGAGCTCGTCGAAAACGGTGTGGGCGTGATCTCGGTTCCACCGAACGTCGCCGAGGCGGTCGTCTCCGTGACGGAGAAGAACGTGGACTCAGTGGTGGCGGTCGTAAACTGCTCCGCGGTAGCCGCGGAGAACAATTCAGCGGCGGTGATCGAAAGTCTCGATTCCTGGACGACTGGAGCCTCCGCGGAGAAGTCCAATCCGATGTTGTCGACAACCTCGCTTCCCAGTCCGCCTGTCGTCGAAGCAACGGACGGTCTCTTCTCGCTGGTGATGGACGCGGTCTCGGGGTAATCTGACTGGAAACCATCTTCACCCTGAGCAGTGGATATCTCTTGCTCGGTCATACTCGCGAACGGATTGTCCTGAGTTGTGGCGGTAGTGGTTAGAGCTACTCCGGTGACCAAGCTGGTAGTGCCTCCGGTAGTCATCGAAGTGGAGAAGATAGTGGTGGTAGTGGTGTCCGTGTTCGGTGCGTCAAACAGGTCCATAATGTCTTGGTTCTGAGGCGGTTCCCCCATTTGACCGTCGTCCGACAACAGATCCGGCACGTTCGAGTCGACGTCCAGGAGGTCCGCGAAACTGTGCTCCGGAGTGGGGGATGGAGAGTGCATCAGAGTAGGACTAGGTGTTCTGGTTGCCTGCAATGGGCGAGTAGATTTTGCGATTAATTGGAGCGATATCTGTAGCATTCTGTGGAGGAACAGAGAAACATAAATAACTGAATAAATTGACCAACCTGCAATCGATCCAAGAGATGATTCGAAGTGGCATCCATGGCTCCAGTCACGGATAAGATCAGATCCTTTGTGTGCTTGGGAGGTGCTGGAGGTTGAGGTCTCGGCGGAGGCGGCGGCGGCGGCGGCCTCGACGGCACTGGCTTTGCCTGTTTCGGTTGAGGCGGTGATGTTACCGAAGTTGTAATATCTGCAGGTTGAACGAAGACTTCTTGGGGCGTCTGCGACGGGACTTCAGCAGCGAACAGATTCGCGCTCGCTTCGTCCTCGGTCGTCACGAACATATCCGTCGCTTGGCTAGTGAATATATTGGTCGCTGGTGTATCGGTGACGGTGGTCGTGTCGAAGCCAGTGCTCGGCGAGGACGTGTCCACGCCGAACGAGGCGAAGGGATTCGTCGAGTCGACGGGAACCGAGGGCTCGTACGATTGGTCCGCGGCGAAGTTCAAGAATGGATTCTCGCCAGCGCCTGTCGTCTCCGGTTGCGCGAAGTCCTGAAGGAATGGATTCGAGGTTGCTTGGCCCGTAAGCCGGTCGTCCGGCTGGGCCCCGTAGTCGTCCATCAGGAACGGATTTCCCCCTTTCGAGTCCATGATGACTGATGCAATTAATTGACTAACTTAACTTGAGCTGTTACTTTCGTGAAATTGCGCGCGAATTGTTAGCAGAGAGTCTTTAGAAGTGCGCAGGTGGAGAGCTATCCTCGGCCTCTTTACTTGTCCATCAATTCGGACTCGAGCAGCTTCAGTTCGGTCTTCCCTGGTCCTAGCGTTGCGAAGCTGGTGTCGAAAGGATCAACGTCTTCGTCCAAGGAAAAGCTTTGGTTCTGCAGAGGAGTGAGGACTTTCGCCCCGGGGTCCTGGCCGTCGATGCACAGAAAGTCCTGCGCCTCCTTCGACACCTCCGCCCTGGGATCGAGGTCGTCGATCTCCGGTACCGTGGTCGGGACGAGAGTCGTCAAGCTAATGGGCGCAGGACGCACGGGAACCTCGCCGGAGATCTGTTCCAACTCGCTCTCTAGCACTTTCAGCTCTGCTTTGCCTGGTAGTATGTTACAGGCGATGGACGTATCGAACGGATCGTTGTAGGAGATCTCTTCTTCCTCGATGGGCTTCGACTCGATCCTCGGCGTCAACGGCTTAGCGTCCACCTCGATCTCCGCGTCCAGTAGGCTCTCCTGACGCTGGGGTGTCTTGGCTGGTTGCGGTTGTTCGAACTTCTTCAGCACGGAGCTCTGCAACTCGCTGATCTTCAAATTGCTCGGCCTGATAGAGGCGGCCGTGAAATCGCTCTGCCTTCTGGTCGGCTCGTTCTCGCCTCTGGGATCGAAATCGTGATCGCTGAGGCTATGAGGCAACTTAGACTCCTGTTGCTTCAGCAGTTCCGACTCGATTAGCTTTAGTTCCGTCTTCCCCGGCGCTACCTTCACGATAAAGAGGAGAACAACGTAATAAGTGTGAACGACAGATGAGTTTTGATAATCGATACACTTTGCCATTCTAGAGAACTAAAGAACTAGAGAAAAGAACGTGCGACGTGTTTGTATAAATATATGCCCTATCCGACTTTCTTTTTAACCCTTTCGCTCCGAATGCCGGATATATCCGAACCGCCGTAACGAAAGAGTTAACCTTCTAGTCATCCTCGAATTTTATTAATTCGAATATATCCTCCGCAAAAAAAAAGGTGTCCGAAGATAGCACTTTGGAACAAGGTCAGACGGGGTACAAGCAAGTGTTCAAACTTCTATTATGTTTGTATGTCCAATTCTCTGTCGATATATGTAGATTCTTTCATCTCTATAGGCAACAGACGGTAAGCATACTTTAAACATCTATCTAACTACCTTAGCTACAAAGCTCGTGTCGAACGGATCGACATCCACTTCTTCTTCCTCGATGGGGATGGACTCTTCGATGGATTTCTGAGAGTAGTACGGCGTGAGTGGCTTCGAGGGCAAGGTCTTCTCTTCTTCCGAGGTCGTAAGGAGGTCCGGTCTCTTGGACGGCGTTGGTAGTTCGAAGGCGACCGACTTGGCGGGTGCCAACTCGAGGGCTTCTGGCCTGGAGGTTCTCCGTTCGAGATCCCCCGACTCAGCTACGTCGTTTGCTACCTCCTGCTCGACAAAGTCAACCGCGAACGTTGGCTGAACCGCTACGGTTGGTGGTGGCGGTCTAGACGGGTGTTTGGGTGGTGTCGCCTCGACTATTGCTGGCTGTTCGTCCTTCCTGGGATCGAAATCGTCGTCCTCTAGCGCACTCGGGACCTGTGTCTGGTCGCCCAGTAGCTCCTTCTCCAGAAACTTCAGCTCCGTCTGTCCAGGTGGAATCTCTTGCACTGTCGAGGTGTCGAACGGATCAACGTAAGTGATGTCTTCCTCCGGCGCTATGGGCTGGTCGACCAACTGGCTCAAGTCGGTTGTCGATCCTCCTAGAAGATCTCTCTTCGCCTGCAGACCTGCTCCGCCATTCTCGGCGGTCAGTAAACCTGTCTCGTAGTCTCTGCGCAGGCCAGCTGGGTCGGTCAAGGAGATCGTCACCTCGGAGACGGGTAGTTCCTCTAGCTCTTTCTCGATGAACTTGAGCTCTGTCTTTCCAGGAAGTATATTATCGGCGAAGGTGGTGTCGAAAGGATCCTCCTCGTTGGCGAAGGTGGCCGCCTCAAAGCTGGCCTCTATTATTTCCGATTGGAAATCTACGGTTTCCGGTTCCTTGCTACTAAACGGATCTTCGGCTTCCTCGAGGCGCGGAACCTCGTCCGGTGCGGCGCTTAGGTCGAATTCCGCGTCGTCCAAATCGGGAATCTCTTCCAAGATGGTCTTCTCCTTCAGAATCTCGAACTCCGAGATGTCGAGCGGCTCGTTGTTCGACGCTTTGATCTCTGCAGCGCTCTCCTGGATAACGGGTTTGGGCAAAACGGGCGGGAGCTTGGTTAAGTCTACAGGTATGTCTGGAATGTCGCTGTCATCGTCCAGCAAGGTCTTCTCGACTTGAATGGGTTCAGGGACTGCTGCGTTCTCCTCCGACGGCACTGGCTCGTCGAAGTCGTCCAACAACAGGTCCTGCTGGAGCCTGGGCTTTCTGTTCTTGGAGATCTTACAGGTGCTGACGTAATCGATTCTCCCGGAGAGAACCTCTACCGCGTTCCCTAGGCTGACTACCTTCTTCCCCTTGCTGTCTACTGTCTTGAGAACCTTGTCCGCGCTGGTGGTGTCGAACGGATCGTCCCCAGCCTCTTCCTCGGTCGGGCTGTCCGGGATGTAGGCTAGTTGAACGTCGATGTTCTGGAGAACGTCGACGTAAGTGGTGTCGAAGATGTCCTCGTCCGCGGAGACCTCTGGTTCATCGTCGTCGTCTGGAACTTCGACGAAACCGTCCTCGTTGACCAACGGTTTCTCCTTGCCCGCTTTCCCCTCGAAGTCAGGCGGCTCCCCCTCGATCGGGTTGCCCTCCTCGTCGAAACCCACCCACTTCTTCGACGAGGACTTCTTCTCGGTGTCCTCCTGGCTCTCCTCCCCTTCCTTCTCTTTCTTCTCCTCTAACGGAGGTTTGCGTTGGAAAAACGAGGTCGACTTGATGCGATCTAGGTCCCCCTGGGTCTTCTTGAGGATCGAGTCAACTCCAGCTGTCAGAGCCTCGAACTTTCTCCACTCGTCGGAACCGGCGCTACTGGCCTCCTCGCCGGATGGCTCGACCTTCGTCTGGGCTAATGCCCGCGATCGCCTATAGCTCTCGAGCTCCTCCGGATCGAACTCGTCTTCCTCTGCCCCCTTCTTGCCCTTCTTCTGCTTTTTCTTCTTCTTCAGGCCCTTGGCTAGCTTGTGCATCCTTTAAGAGCTACCGTGGATCGCGCGAGGCCTCTGCAACCAACGAATCGCGCCTCTGTTAGAACCCCGAGCTCCGTCAATATCTGTTCCGCCAAACGAGGATGTTCACTTCCGAATGGAACGCATAAAGTCTCGAAAAGCTGACCGAAAGTCGAACAAGTTTTTGAATTTAAATGAAAGTTTACATATCGGGGGGTTTCGAGTCGCTGATTAGGAATTTGACGTCAAGAATGAAATACCCAAAATGGCAGATTTAAGATGTGATTCTATTTCGTAAATAGTGGAAAATATCGTGTTTTATGCCGTGACATTTGTTTTCATTTTTGAGATTTTTGGAGGAGGGACTAGCAGTCCAAACTTATATAGTCAAAGACTGTAACGCGACCCAGTTATAAAGAAAACGAAAGCAATCCCAATTAGCTTGGGGAATCCCCACAGAACTGAACATCCAAGCTCCACGCTATGCTTGATTTCCTTTACGCTAACTAATCGTCCTTGTGCAAACAGGCTAGTAAGTCATGGTGCATTGGTTTAGGATTTGGATTAGTCTTCCGTAATATACAGTGCGGTGAATTTAGATAGGAACATTCAAATATCTCCGTTGCTCGTGGATTCTATGGTGGAACCGTGAAGCCGGTTGCCCGCCATACTGAATCTGACCACCCTTTCTGATCCTCCTTCGAAGGATCTGGAGTGAGCTACTTACACGAAACAAACTGTGCTACTAACGTGCTATTAATCAACCGTGAAGTATACTGAAACTGAACCAATCACGTTCACTGTTTGTATTTGCACGACCTTTTCGGAACTACAGGACTCGCCGTGCTGAAGCTGAGGTGAATTTCTAATCCTGGGATCATTCTCTTAAATCAAGACAGAGCGACAGAAGTGGGCTTTCTGGATTACTTGTTGTTGGTGTGCGTGTGTACGCGTACGTGGACATAACACTTTCGTTTTGCGATTTTTATGCACGTTCGTCAATTAGCAAATTGTTAAGCAATCTCTAATTGTAAGCGTAGGAGACAGGACGAGGAATCCAATCGGCTGAGTCTACTGAAGGAGAGCGAGGAGGATTTAACGAGAGACTTTATAACGGTATGATTTTAATACCAGTATTATGTCAACAAAGCTATACCGAAACCGATATATTAAGCGTAGAAATGAATCCTGTGCCTGTACTAATATTAGAATCCTAATTTAAATAGAAATATTTACTCGTCATTTTGTTTTTACGGCTTATATGTGCTCACTTGGAATGAGTTGCTCTCCTTCGAAGATAACAGAATAAATTCCTACACCTAATGTAAGGGTCACGGAAAAATAACATTACAATACAGATACTTTGTGTCACGGTATAAGTCCTATTTAACTCTTCGTGGTACACTTTCCCGTTAGTTCCTGTAAAGTCTGTTGAGCGTTGCTGTCGACCGCTTACAGACAAGCACTCAACGGCTTATGGTAACTCACGCGGAATTTCGAGTTCGCTGGACCCCTCGAAAATCGTTGATCCGTTCCAGCATCGATGCGACGCTAATCGTAAGCTCGACGATTTATGCTAAGCTCGGGAAATCGTCGTCTTGCGTCTTAAAATGAACGAAGGCCAGCTCTAGAACTGTTTCACGTTACTCTTTGCCTAATCCTCGAATACTTGTTGCACACTACCGATCTTTATTTAGCCGGTTACTCCTTATGACTGCCTAGTGCTAAATTCGTTCGACTCTTTTTTAACGCGCGCACACATCGCGATACAGTTCGGTGCACTCATCCTCGCGGGTAGCGATGGGTCTGAGAGAGCGTAGAATAAAAGTTACAGTCCAGTAAAGACGACTCGTACAAAGATTGTCTGGTCCCGAAAAATGATGTTCCATCTTAAAAGTATACAGAGAAACATCCTAGAAATTATCCAGAAATCACGCCTTTAGACGGGATTCCACTTTAACGAGCATGTCACTAGATTCCTTTCATCGCTGCTCGCTAGATTAGTGTCGACAACAGAGAAACGGTGCCAATGACGACGCGAGTCGTTGGAAACGATCGAACCTACGGTAAAACTCGATGAAGGGTGCTGGAGAAATGTCGTTTTTACGTTCTTGGCGGAACAATGGAGTCGTTATCTGGGATTTTTGTATCGAGCTGATACAAATCTTTTCCGCGGACGTTTCGCTGTACGCGTCATGGGATCGTTGCCAGGACAGCCTGATCGATCGCAGTGCCGTACTATGTGCGCATTTCGCTAGAATCCGTTTCGTTTACGGATGAAAATAAGAATAACGAAATTTCGAAGGACTCGAGCGTCTTCGATTTTCTGGTAATGGAAGAACATTGAAAAACAAAAAACAAATTCGTCATTTGTGAATTCTTAGAACAGGAAATATATGTACATTCGTCCGAGTTTTGTCTGCAATCCTTCGACAACTACCGTTACAAGCTGCCAGCACGAAAAAAACTTCGCGATTCGACCAGCCAACGGTTTCGTAGAAACGGGTAATGGAAGGGTGGTCGACCAGGAGTGACTGAACAAAATTTTGTCGATAATTGGGGGAGGGAGCACGTGTTCCAGATTATTGCAGGGTAATCGTGTCGTGTGGGCTGACATGCTAACAAACTCCCAGTCTATCGCTGTTCCCCCTTTAGCTCCACTAAAACCGATTGCAGCGCACCTGCAAGCAGTGCAAGCACGCCAGGAAGTTGGAATCGATAACGGGAGATGAATCGACCGAGTTCTCGACGTCTCCGCCTAGAGCAAGCGTTCTCGTTTCCGGACGACAGGATACAAGACTAAACGAAACTAAAATCAAAGATGCCTTCCAAGAAACATACAAAATAGTCTTTTTCGGAGGTGTTGATTCTAAATCTGAACACAAAAATTTTACAAATGGAACAGGGATTAGGGCTAGGTCCCTAGGCAACAGGGAGAGATCCAATATGGCGGAGCAAAATGTAAAAACTGATTCGATTTGGATGAATGTGTTGGTATTCGAGAACTCTTGAGATTGACAAAAATTGTAACCATGAAATTTGAAAGAACCCTCTCTTCGATATAGGCGGATACTGGAGACGATCGAAATGGGACGCAATATCGACTTCGATACACGATAACGCGTATTCTTATCTCTGGCATTCAGATAATTAAATTTGGCTCGCGCCGCGTCACTGGGTTGAACAGAGATTATCGATCTGTACGTTTCGTGCCCCTGTGGAGAATTGAATCGAGAACGACACTTGTTACGAGTTAATTATTGGACCCTGACGAAGCCTAGCTAATTTGTTGAAGCAAGAGGAATATGCTATATTCGTTACGTAACTACTCGTTTGTCTCTTCTTTGGCCCTAGGAAAATTCATAGGGTCTCTACTGATTCTAGACGTTTATTCATTATTTACCGGTTATTTTGCTTCCTCAAATGTTTAACTGTTGATTAATTTAACGATGAGAATTAATCATGCCTATCATGTGTAATAATGGAACAAGTAGTCCCAGTTGTGATCTGGATACTTGGTCTGAGGACAAGTATTCGGATTGTATTCATGTACTCGATCAGTCAAATAGTACTCGAGTACTCAACTATATCCAAACAGTAGTCGGATACTCAGCTGTTTAACACGTTGACTGCCAAACGAATATTCTTGAAAATTTCTGCCAAGATTAAATATTATTTAGACTATCGGAGGTCTAGGTAATAAAATATTTATCGTGGTATTTGGTTTCGTAACCACATTAAAACTCATGAATTTCATTTAGATTCATCTCCTGTGACGTCTAACTTTCAGAATTAATCTTTCTAGTTCTTGAGCGAGAAACACTGTCACCCATATAATATGGGTGACATGGCGATCAACGTGTTAAATGGTATTCGAATACTATTCGAATTCGTCGAACATTTGTACCACCGTATTGGACGAATATTCGCATACAGAAAAAATTAAACGGTGGTCGCAATTGTAGCATCGACCAAGCCATTTTTTAACGAGGAGCTTCGTTATCGTCTTAGCAACGATCACTTGCTTGCGTCAGCTACATCTGCGAAGCCACGATTGAACTGGTTTAAATATCCCCTCGTAGTTCCAGAACGTGGCACCGTGGTTCCGGCCACGGGAAATGGATTTCACACGAAAAGAATTTGATAACTTCCGATGAAAAAGGAATCTCTGACTGGGATGCAACTTTGAAACCGAATTCCACAACAATTTAGGATCTGTGTGCCACCCAAATCAACATACTCGAGGTTAGTCGAACTCTTTTCGATGGATTGGCTTGATCCAATTACCATTAACAATAACATGTACTGTTTTTTTTTCTTCAACAATATTTACTATAGTCCCAAGAAACCATTTATTGCTATTTTGTTCAATATTCGCTAGAAAATTTACTAAAATATGTCTTTCAATGTCCCTCGAAAGCTCCGCTTTGTCATCGAAGTATTACAACACCCTTCTCCCCCTTCATCTAGCTCCATTCGTGAAATTTCATCGAGGAGTCTTCCCCAGAAACGGCTGCTCTCGTCCACCCACGTCGTCTTACCGATCGATTCGAAAACAAGTGAGAAGCTGCCGGCCGCGTGGACGGTCCGCGAACTATGTATAACCCAACCGAGGAAACTCTATAAGCGTCAGCTCCCGCGGATCGGGAAACCCTAAGAAGAACGCAGCGAGAGGTCGTTTTGGCTCCAAAAAGTCAAGGAGCCTTTTTTTATATGGTCTATACGTTTCTCAGAAATTCGTGTAACGAAAAAGGTAAAAAGGTTACCTACAGTGATATTTAATGGCGCATTTAATGAAGCAATGTGTTATGTAAATGTCATACGAAATGAATAGGTCAGAGTTATCGAATAAGGAGATTCTCCAGTAACTACTATATTCTTTTCTTCAGGGTGAACATATCCCATGTATGAATTTCCCCTTTTATCGATACGTCGTTGAAACTAAAGTAACCAAATAATTAAAGGTGTAACCAAATAATTAAAGCAAAAGGCTAATAGTTTATTGTGCTTTTTATGGATAATTTATTAAAACGAGAACAATGTTTCTTCCAATAGAAAAGTTCTCCGCTACCTTCGTTTAATGTAATGTAAACTTTGCTTCGCCTTGAAAAATTATAAATAAAACTGTGCATGTCAAACTTATAATTTATAATGATAAGTTTTCAGTTAAAGGAATGTGCACGATTTAAAAAAAAAAAAAAAAATTGAAATTTTCCAGTTGCCAAATTTCCCTTATTAGTAACCACGTGTTCGTGTCATAATTGGCTAGCTTGTACTTTTGTAATAACAGTTAGAGTAAAGGATGGTATCGTGACCACCTGTTGGTAAATAGACCCTTCATGATTTTTATGTTTATAACGAAAGCAATCAACGCTAAATAGTGTGGTATGTTGCACATAGAGAAACTTTTAAATAGAGAAACAAATTTACACTAAACGGAGTGAATACTTAGGATATCATTAATATCCGAGTATATACAATAATGTACATCAAATTTAGATGACTTTGGTCATTATGACGAGTCTTTGTTTACTTTATTAGAGTACGAAATCGTTTTATCGACTATAACTCTAATCCGTACATCATTTTTTTATTATAACGATACACATAGTCGTTTCAATTAATTTGTGTTGTATAAATCCTTAATTTTGCGTTTCTGCAGTAGGACGACACGCTTAGTTTGCGTTATCATAACACCACTCCGTACATTACATTTACATTACATTTCGTTTCACGTTTGTTGGGGCCCACTGACCCCTATCGTAGCTTGGGTACCTCGAGGTTGCTAGACCCGTATTGTATCCGCGTATTAGCATGCTACAGCCCCTGAGGATCCATCATAAAATGACGGTCCGGTTCCGACCGAGTTTTAACTTGATGGACATTACTGTACTCGAGTCAAGTGTCTATGTAATAAATTTTGGCAGTGACCACTCTTGTAATAATTGTTGCAAGAGTAAAAATTACGAACTATTCGCGGTCCCTTTTCCTATTGTTTTCTAGCGAATAATCGAGAACCCTGTCTGAGACGCAAGAAAACACTCGACAACAAAATGCCGACTCAGAGGATAGTCTGCCATGACCCTTGCTCTTGATAGCGCCTGCCATGATCCTAAAACTCTTAAGTGGACACCTAACATTGTACGTGGTATGCACTGGAGACCTTTGTTCTCTAAGTGTCGCTATCAAGAACAAAGATCTCTAGCGAGACACTGGGGGCCGACCCTACGAGTGACGTAGACAACTTTCGTATATATCAAATATTAGTCGAGAATTTTAGCCGAAAGTTCTAACCATCCGAAATCACAAAACGATGTTTCGTTAGAAACACGTACAAAAATAGACTTTACACGTTTATGTAATACTTGCGGTGAAAAATTTATTTAGAAACATCGAACCTATCACTAATACGTTTCGTAACTGTAATTACTTCGACGTCTTCCACGGTGTCTTTTTACGTTAAAGCAACCAATACGATTCCATTATCTCCCACATTAATGATTACATTTTTCAACGTATTCGTATGAAATATCAAACTCGATGTCGCTGAGCTGGGGTTAAAAAAAAGCTTAATATAGGGGTACGAATATTTATGGAACTGACTTTCTCTATCCCTTTCTCTATCCCTTTCTCTATCCACCGACGAGAGTCCCGTCAATTTTTTCCATATAAAGCCACCCCGTACTCCTCGAGCTACAAGCTTGTTGCGCAACCATGGTACCAGAAGACCCATCCAGCGACCGACTCGCTTTCCGTACCTCCGACCACCCAAAAGAAAATACCGAATCCACGCAACCATACCCGACGAGGATACTTCCGAAACGAACATTCCTGAAGGAATAAATCATCGGCAGCAGCGATAACGAGGGAAGCAGGGGTGCAACGCTACACCGTGGATCAATCGTCGACGGGAGGCGTGGGTGTCGCTTCTACGTGGTCTCTAGGTGGCCTAACCGTGTCTCGATTCGCTCGTCCAGCGAACTACTGTACTTACGATTCCAGCCTCGTCAGCCACATCGGTAGGACGCACATTTTTTTCGAGTCATCCCGCGACTCGGATAGACCAACGCTCCTCTCGGTTGTCGCGCACTTTTATCGACGAACCAGCACTGAACGGAAGAGGGAAAGCGGAAGAGAGGCTCGACGGGGATGCTACCGTGGGGAGTGAGCTCCGTCGGCGGAACGGCTCGTGGGTATCGACGATGGCGAGGCGATTTGGTCGCGTGCGAACGAGACGTGACGCGTGCGATAGATGACGGTTCGCTCGTTCTCTGGAAAATCGGATGGAAAAGCGGGCGTTTGGGGGAGCCGCAAAGGCCCTGCCGAAAGCGAAGCCGACTCACCTCGTACTCTCTCCTGCGGCTCGAGTTATTTCCAGCATCGATCCGTTGGTTCCGCCGGAGAAGAAACATGCGCGTACGAGCTTTGAACGCCCACCCGCGAGCCCCCTGCGCGCGACCATCCCCACCAGTCGCGGTGGGTGGAAAGACACTGCTTCTGCCACCCTTCGGGGCTAGCGATGGCCTGGAAACGCGAACGACGGAACCGAACGACCGACTGCGGCCGACTTTTCTGATCGATTGCGAGATTTCGAATGTCGGGGTTCTTCGAACTTGAGGAGAGGGCCACGGGGTGGGGGAAAGAGATTCAGAGCAACGTGGAGCTTGATTGAGGGAGCTTCAGAAGGGATGAAGATGACGCGGTTGAGCGAAGGATTTGTAGATGGATATTGCGAGGGACTGTTAACTGGTTGTTTAATTTCGGTGTAATTTTTCAGATGTTAATTGAACTGTATGTAATTAAAATGGCTGTCGTTTAAAGTTGAAGTGTGGAATCGTTGGTCCAACGACCACAACCGTTGGTGTGGTTGTTTGCGCTACCATTGTTAATAGTTTATCGAAATTGTGTGCAATTGCTAAGAGGTTACTTGAACTGGTGTTTGATGCACCGCAAACTGTCGATTGTAAATGATAAACTGCAACCTACATAAACTCTAAATGAGACAAAGACATAGGATAGTCGACAGATCATGTTACTTGTTTATGTTAGGTGGACTGGAAAGTAATGTCGTTTTTGACATCTCAAATACTTGTTTATCATTTATCAGCTCATTGATTTTTCTGCCATTGAGAATTTGCACAATAGGTGACGAAAGGCTGCTGACAATGAGGGCGATTATATAATGAATTAAAGATAGAAATTTATTAAAAAGTTTGAATTTAATGTAAAAGAAACGACGTTACTTTTCGGTCTACCTAATAGAATCTACGGTATACGTGTAGTTTTATAGAAATTTTCGACGAGTCTGAAGTGGTTAGGGAAAACAAGAAATTACCAAACATGACCTCAGTTCTCAACTCAACAACCTGATTGTCTCCGTTAATTGGAATTCGAGAGACAGAATACAATCGGCAGGGGACCGTGTCATTTCTATTCGAGTCATGTCCATATTTACTATAGCGCCTCAATTGTATAAATAGTATAGTTCATAAGGAAATTCTGTGAACAAGATTTTAATCTAAATCAATAAAGGTAGGGAGATGTTTCTGTAATCCAAGCGAATAAAATTAAGAAAATGTTTTTTTTCAAACTAAACGAATAAAAGCGAGGAAAATGCTTGTACCTTGGTCCTTCGTTGTTACTGGCTGAAAGATATACTGACTGCTTGGAAAGATTTTGCTTAAACGAACTCGAAACGACTTCAATTCATCGCTAGCTACCCTTTTCTTGTTCGCGTTGTCCTTTCGCAGATTGCACTATGACGATGACGGTGTTATTTTTCTTCAACGATTTTTTCAGGAACATGAAAAGAAGATACTTTTGTCAAATAAATGAAAGAAAGAGTACCGACGCCTTTCGATCGACGTACGATGATCTGGATAAATTGGTTCGGGGATTATCACATTCGAGTAGAAAAGTGACGGAATTTTCTGACGAGACTAAGTATACAATTAGAAATTTCAGATACGCGACTTTTCCAACGAAATTTAATTTCGACAATTTTTTATTCGTATATTTTTACCCGAATTAAGTTATCTATTATCATTGAATACTGTGTCGAGTTTATTCATAAATTTGAATCTTGTTCGCATACAAAATTAAATATTCTACTTCTATTTCCTAACCCTCTTCCCTTCCACGTCACTTTCGTATCGTTGAATCAACATGAAAGATTAAATCTCGATAACTAAATCGAATATCCTCTTCTCGATTACCTTCGTGCTATCAGCTCCTATCGAGTCTTGAACGTCCCTTCATCGTTCATTAAAAAATAATCAAACGCGAAACCATTCACGAAGGCTAAAGAAAATTTGTATAAAGGTCAAAGCGTCGATATTGGTAAGACGACTGATCAAAGGAACCGTCGAGAGTATCGAACGAGTTTTCTTTGCTTGAATAACTAAAAAAGGGATCTATACATTTTCTAGTGGACCAAAAATTAAATCTCTGCAAGTAATTGATATGCATATCTTTGACTAATCGTTAAACTCTAATTTAGAAATTAATATTAACCAAAGTAATTGGTTAAGTTAGGTTAGAATTAATATAATGCATATTAAGAACGATTAATAGGCCCTAGGTTATATATTTTCGAAATAATATATGAAACAAAAATTGTATTATTACTGAAACCTCGGTACATAAAGTTGATCTCGATTCTCCTCTCTATAGTGGTGATGTAATTTTAATTAGCACCACAGACTGTAGATGGCAGGCAAACCTCATTGGAGTCCACTAGCAGACCTAGAACGAAACGAACAGAAAAAATAAAATCTCGTCCTTCGGGCTGTATGAAGTTCACAAGCGACCTTAGAAATATTACAGTAACTTTTATTTAACGTAATATATATATGTATATATATAACAGAATATGGAGGAAACTGGAGGGAGTGAAACGGCGACGCTCTCGCGAGCTCGGGATATCTCGGGCTTGGGATTGAAGTCCTCGCGTTCATATACATATGTATACATACGTGTTCCTGTATATATTCATCTATACGACGCCTAATCTTCGTTTTGTCTTCTATTTACAACAACACCGCTCGAGTAACAACAATCTAATCGCGAATAGAATTCAATCCCAAGACCTCCGCTCCAAAACGAAATGCATCTTCCAGGCTTCGTTCTTCTTTGTTTCGCGCGGGATAGCTTCTTTCCCAACACGCGTGCATGGATTAGTATTAAGACGCGTACAAACAGAAGAATCAAGGCAACCGAAGGCACATGTGCTCGAATCTTGTGCAACGTACACGCCCAGGTGATCGAAGGCACGTGTACCTTTGGTTACCTTCGCTCTCGAATCTGAACGCGTCTTTACACGGGTGTGTTCCTCTTCCGTGACGAATGTGACTTCTTCTTTCGCGAGGCTAGCTACCCCTTTCTTCGAACACCCATTTTTCTTTCTTCCGCTTGCGACCTATTTTAATGGTACAATGCATAACTGTGTTCGTGTTTGAGTGTGTAGTTAATGTGTTTCGGAAGAATACTTGATTTTTTTTTTTTTATTTTTAGAATGTTTCCTTGCGTCGTACGCTGTATTGCTTGGAGAAAGAAAGATCAGTCTTGCGTAATTGCGGTACCGTAAGTGAAGACGATGCGGATGACGTTGAATAATTTTCGGCCTAGTCGTGGACGCTTTACGAAGGCTGACTAAGGATGTATGACGCATTACAGTCGTATCTTTCTCCACAACTGATCTTTCTTTCGGCGTACAATACATTACCTTCGTGTTATTGCTAATTATACCGCGCGTCGTTTGGGATTCTTTCGCGAACGCATGTTCTCGTACTCTCGTACAGGGTGGTCCATGCATATCATCTTCCCGGGAACTATCAAAAACAATTCCGTTTACGTATAAAATATGACATGTCTGCTTTAAACGAATAAACAACTAAGAAACACTAAAATGCAAATAAGACAATGACACTTCAACTACATTCCAAAAACGTGTAATTATTTTTCATTATTTCATTGAATTTTAATTCTTCACCGCATCGTTTGAAAAATATTTACGCTGTTTCGTTTAAAAGTGAAGGTTGAGACGTGCTCGTTGGGGTGCATGGCTGTGACACCCCACGTCACGTAAAATAGCCCAGGAAATTGATACAGTATTGTCCCTCGGTATAGTCTCAAGCTGAAGATCAAACGGTGACAAACTGAGGGACAGTATTGTAAATCGAAAATGTTATCACTGTCTTTTTGATATTTCTACAAATACAGCTTTGAATACTTCGCATGGTCCACCCCGTAACAAAATTAATCGAATATGTATCGTCCCGTTCTCAAAGGAAAATAAAAAGAAACATCGTCATCGACAGTTGAGCGCTTCGAGGGAACGATCTATATGAGTCTTGATTAATCTAACACACCAGCGACTTCTAAACGACCTTATGACTCTACGGTATCGCTTCTATCAACCCTTTCGGTAGTTGTCTCTGAAATTCGAAGGCTTGGCATGTGCCGGTGTGCGAGAATACCATAGTCGTATTTATTAAGCACAGTCGCTGAACACCTATGGATGTTCACCGTACGCCATGTAGTGATCGACTAAACGCTTATGAGGATTGACACAGTCGAACGAGGGAATCCGTGCTTTCTGATTGTAACGAGACCAAGCAAATGACGTGTACGTCTTAATTCCAAAAGCATCATGTAAAGTGAACATATTAGGTTCACATTCTTTGTCATATCGGTACAATCTGATTACGTTGGAAGAGGAACGCGATAGAAGAAGAGTTTGAAGGAAATCGAACGACGCGTAAAATTATTGTACAGTTTCCCCGAAGAAGTCAACAACAAGAGAATTTTAACAAAATACACGTCGAATTTTGATATTCCGGTTTGTCCTTCGACTCTCGCGACACACGAGCGCGCGTATATACCGTTACCGTATATACAAAACGTGCATATGCATCCCTATACATATTATATTTCCTCTTTCAAGTTGTACGTTTATTTTACACATAAAATCGAATCTGATCGTCGAATAAAAGAAATCGTAATCGTTAGTAGCGGTAGTAATGTACACATAGCTTGACAGGCATATCTCGATCGTGATCACACGCTACGCACAGTACTTGCGTTTAATCGCTTTTACCTACGAAAAATGTTTATTGGTTCTCGTCCGTCGCAGATTAACGAGTATAAATGTCTCAGGCATCCAGAGAGACAGCAACCATCACACATTTTCATTAAAAAGTAAACATAGTCGTACGGATGTTCAACGATTCGCGTAATGTTTTCTGGTGATGCAACAGTTTTGTGTAACTACAGGTTCAAAAATATACAACATACACAGTCCCGAGATAAAAGAAGTTAGCACAATAACAACATCTGAAAGACACAAAGAATTCGCAGTCCCTACGCGACGCAGTTTCTCCATGCAAAGATTACTGACATGAGTTTTCTTGCATACGCAACTATAAATTAAAGGTTTATAACACCAGTGCCGGTGGATTTCTAGTTACAAGTAATACTTAAAAAAAAGTATTTTTAACGGGATGAAATGCTTTATCGCACCGGAAAGATAAGGAGCAGATTCTCGATACTAGTTTTCCTTGTAGTTTGAATAAGTGTCGTTGTTGCTAGAAGTTTTATAACATGTGATCGATGACAAAACATATCACTAATCTTTGAATGTGGAAACACTATGTAACATGTTAACGATGCTGCAACCAAAGCATTCCATACGCAGATCCATCCGTAAATCAAAATGCTGCCGTCGAAGTTTTTTGATTGACCGCTTAAAAATACAATCGTACTGACCTTCTGTTCGCATCGCCTAAAAGGCCATGTCTCAATAAAGAGTACGGGGTGATACGATGACAATAGCAAAGAGAATAATCATAATAATAATATAATTATGATAATAATACTAAGAATAATAATAACGATGAAACGTCTTACTCGTCATCTCTTTTTCTATACAAGTGCACAATTATTTACAGAATCAATATAATGACGGATGCAAAGGTGCCCGTTGAGCGTGTTTCTCGTACATTTTTCTCTACCATTTCGAGCGTCCTTCCCGCGATAAAAGAAAAGATATTCGACTTCTCTATGGACAAACGAATCCGGACGCTAATTTGGCACATCTTAGTTTCTCCGTGTCCTTCTCAATACTTGGCACAACAGTCGTGCGCGGTTCTGTTTAACTTCACTCGAACGCTCGACTAAAATTACTTTTTTCACGTTTCATTTTCTAGCTGGGATTCACGACACCGAAATTAAACTACATTCGACGCGAGTTTTGTCTCTGAATCGAGTTGATTCGATCGTCCTTTCTCGGCTTTCGCGTTATTCTATCATTTTCTGCGATCAGGAAACCACGTTCGCGAAGGACCTAACCTACAACCACCTACAACCTATGTCGACAGAAACTTCGGAACTTTCGCCCATGCGTTCAACCAATGCCATAGGCGCCAAAATTCAAAGTTCAAATCAATTTTGAGCATTAACCAATTAGATTTATAATTTATTGAACAATTAATTGCAATTAATTTCGAATATCTTCCTCCCTCTTTTAACTCCTTTATTTATTTTCTAAAAATTGCTTGACAGTTTGCTAAAACCAGAGTTACTTTTTTATGTATTACACACGTACAAGTGTTACATACTTTTCGTATGTAGATTATATCCTATCTCCTTGATAACTAATCGATTGAAATAGCTGAATAAAAAGACTATGGTCAAGTAAAGAAGTAAAAATGTAACGAAGATAATGGTTCCACTAAGTTGACAAAAGAAATTGGAGGGCTAAGGTTGAGGTACTTCGAGAAGCTTGTTCGCACTGATTTACACACGAGTCTATTCCTATCGCGTTAACGGGCGTCTACGGGGCGGTTAGAGGTACGGATTTCTCTTCTCTAAACAAACACGAGTGTCTACGATGAACGATGAAAGGTTAATGATGTTCCGCCTTCACACGTATCATGGAATACGAGAGAAACGCGGTCAAGGTAAAATCTTAACAATTTGGCCAAGTTCGGGTGAGACGATCTAAATTAACCCTAGAAAGACTGAGCTTTATTAAATGGCGTGTATAATGGCCATACATGGGTAAGGTTCATTGTAAGTTCACTATTTGATTGACTGCATTTGTCACAAGAAAAACCAGTAAGAAAGATGGTCAATCAAACCTGGAGGTAAACCACTGATAATCCTCTTCATGCATAGAAGTTTCTCGAGCCCACCCATGTCATTCATAATTATCCTTGGAAGATGATCTCTAGACACGAGTATTTCATGAATAATAACAGTTTCGCATGTTAGGAAAGAATCGCTCGACCAAAAAGTTTACACTAATGTTTCTAGTGTATTTTATATCGTTAATAATTTGCATATATACAGATTGAGGTACGTGACATACTCACCTCAAATAGCTTGTAAATTATGCGTCGTATTAAATTTTTTGTTAGAATAACCACCGGAGATTCGCGTTAACGACAACAAATATTCTAGACGAAGTTCACAAGATAACATATACGAATAACATATTTTTAAGATGTTCTAATCGGTGGGTCCGACGATCCTTCTTGCAAGTTAGTCTTTCTAGAGTTAAGATACAGCAGCAGAAGGTGCATTGAATGTGTACGCGCGCGTAAGTGTGTAAAGATGCTTCTGCTGACTGAGATTATCGCGATTTCGATATTTTTCGCAGCTCGGCTACGTGTCCACGTGACGCCAAGTCACGACTTTCAATGACAGTTAATGTCACTGACATTTATTATCGTAAAAACTGAAAGTCGCATTTGTCATGACGTTCTGATCAGTCTCGCTACTTCGGTGTTATAAAACCGAGTTTGATTTAAACTTTACACACAATTATTGTAACATGTTTCACCTTACTGCTACCATTCCTCTTTACGTTTCAATTTACCGTATTCTAGATTAACATCATATATAATTGCTCAGGAGGACAAAGATAAATTGGTTAAAACGTTCAGTAACAAAATCCTTGGGAGAACATTACCGTCTTTTACACCAAGTTACTTAAATAGTAATCTCCGTGTAAATAACTTTCTTTAAAACGCGAGGAGCTGGTGAAATCACATCATGGTGTATGCTATATGTTCGTAATAACAAATTCCAAGCCATGATAAAACCATGCGTTATAACCTACCTAAAATGTCACGTATAGTTGCTATAAAATCAAGACTTAAATGTCACGTGAACACGCGCCTGGATCCTGGAGAAGGCTGTTGAATTCTGAAAGAAGGCGGGCGAGATCTCTTTCGAGGTTCACGCATCTTTGGGTAAACTTCAGCGTCTTATACGGAAAAGCACCGACCTCTCTCCTCGCGGCACTGCTCGCTGTACAAATGAACACGGAAGGGAGTTCCGAGCTGAAAAAGCCGCGAGGAACTCAGGATTCGACCTATTAGTCGAGGACGACCCCGGGTCGTTCACGCTTCGATTTTTCGAGGAACAGTGAAGCACAATTTGACGAACGCTCCAACGGTTGCCGGCCCGACGATCCTCATTGGGACCTCCGATGGCACCGACGAATGCAACACGGAAGACTGCACCACCAAGCCAGATCGAGTAGTGGGGACACGACAGCCTGGCAGGGGGTTTCGATGCGCGCGTGTACGAAACGTAAAATTGTATAACAGGCACCATATAGAAGAACCAGTCTCTGGAATCGTTCGGGTCAGACTTTACGGCTGCATATCTTTGCGTTTACTGTATCCAAGACGCGGGCACCCATTGTGGTTCCCTTTCTAGCGAGTTGATCTCCGTCAGCAACTGACTATACGCGCGATCTGTATCTGTGTTGATGATGATCATATCGAACAGATGACCATACTTGTCCTCCATTTCGCGCGCCTTCTCTATTATGTCCTTTAACTCTTCCTCTTTGAAACTCTCGTTGTTCTTGATCCTCTTCTGGCGGAGCTTTTCTAAACTAGGCGGCGCCACGAACACCACGTATGGCTTTAAGTCCGAGTTTCGGAGGATCTTCAGGCTTTGTGGGTGAAGATTCAGAACACAAATCTTCCCAGAGTTCACGACCGTACGTATAGCCTCTACGGAGGTGCCATAGTAAGCCTTCTCGTACTCGCCATGCTCGACGAACTTCCGACAGAGGATGTCCGATTCGAATTGTGAACGGGAGATGAAGTGGTAATCTTGTCCATCGACTTCTGAGTCCTTTCTGGGACGACTCGTGTCTGTAACGGAAGTTGAAATGAAAGGAATGGATACCTAGTTAATAATGTTATTTGCATGATAGGTGTGTGGTATATATATATAAAAACAGTAAGAGAAATGGATGTGGGCGCTCACGAGGAATGGCTGCCGCAAAACGTTCGCTGTCTTGCATCAATCTCTGTCTCAGCTCGTGTCGTCCGATGTTGGGCGGTCCGATCAAGACAATCGGTCTCTTGTGATCCGCCTTTGGATAGTACAAGGCAACCTCCTCGTATGTCAGTACCTCCTCGCTGTCGTAATCTACAAGAGACGAGTTTCGATTAGCAGAAAACAAAAGCCTGACTGATTTTTAGTTATCTTAATTTCATTCTTATATCTTCTATGCCAATCTAGATGAGAATTTTTACCATCAGTGCTACCGAATGGATCTGATTGAATGATACCTACCGTCGATGGCAGTCGTCGCGTAATGAGGATAACCGTCGTCATTGTAGTTCGCCCCACTCTTGTTGCGTTTCTTTTTCTTTGGAGTCTTTCTGGCGCACAACAGCGTGCTAGACTTTTTGGAGCCG
The DNA here is from genome assembly GCF_026225885.1 of Hylaeus anthracinus. Classification (NCBI taxonomy): domain Eukaryota; kingdom Metazoa; phylum Arthropoda; class Insecta; order Hymenoptera; family Colletidae; genus Hylaeus; species Hylaeus anthracinus. The sequence goes on along the minus strand of NW_026534333.1, from coordinate 11,198,444 downwards.
CGTACAGTCGATTTGTCACCTGCGATGGTCTGCTTCATAGATTCCCGTCTAAGCAAATCATCTTTTTCAGCAAATAGTAACGCAACAATACTGTCGATATCGAATGCGAGTGAGTGGAATTTTGTATTAAAAAAAGCAGGATTATATAATAATGTTTAACTACGAATCGACTTACTGGTGTTGAAAGGCTTTACTAGGTATCAAGCCAGCAAGAGTTTGATCGTCTTCACCCTCCCGATACGCCTGCCACCAATTAGGGTCCTCCTGCGAGATGACATGCAACACGTCGCCCTTTTGGAAGCCAACTCCCAGTTCTCGGCAGGGAATATAGGGATCCTCCTCGGGGTCGTAGTCGAAGTGCGCTCGTATGTGTTGTAGCTGTCGAGTATCATAGGACAATTGAATTAAGAATTACTTAACGATACATAAAAATCGTTGCTTGCTTACCTGATTGGAATCTTCTCTTCTATTCGACAGGTTATTTCTGTGACTCGTGGGAGCCGGAAGAACGAGGAAGGTCAGACTGCCCTGCATACCAGCCAGAATATCGCAGACTTCGTTCACGCTCTTCCCGCGCATTTCCACGCCGTTCACCTCGAGGACTTCGTCGCCTTCGTGGAGAAGCCCAGACTTGTCCGCTGCACCGCCGCGCACAACTCGACCTAGGAACACATCCAAACAGTCAGTTACAGACATGGACCAGTAAAGCGAACTGTACGATTATATAAAGCGATATCGGTACAACTTTCAAGAGATAGTTTCATTTTTGCACAGTTTATTTATCATTTGCAATCAGACGTTACGATTTGTAAGATTAGTCTACCTATGATGACGGCGTCGCCCTCGTTTCTAACTGTAGCACCTAGAGGTTCGTTCGTCTTCTCGATTCTGATGATCTTGATGTTATCGACGGCTCGAGAGCCTCTCCAGCTAGATGTCGGACTGGGAGGACCACTTGGAGACGAGGAGGAGGGGCTCTGTTTCCTCTGCAATCCGTCGACGTATGAAACGATCGAGTCGTGAGAGAGAAGGAGAGCCTCCATGTCGTAATTCGTCAAGATACCGGTCAACTCCTCTACGGCGGCCATCGTTTCCGCTCCGCCGACACCCGTTGTCGTGGACGAGGATTGCCATTTTTCCAGGATCTCCACGCACTAAAACATCAATTTTCTAGATATTGGAGACGTCATGTCCGTAACACATTCCTTATTCGTTATTAGATCTTTATCTAGACTTTTCTTTTTTCTAATGTGTCATCGTTTGTGGTATTTTCGTTGGTTACGTACATCTCGGGCCAAAGTTGATGCGTCTTCTACGTGATGTTTGAGAACCTTGCCAGATCTCAACCTGTTCTTCAAAACGTGGTGAGTGGCAAGTGCGGATGCAAATCGACTTTGTACCAGAAGCGTTCGCACCGCTTCGAGTTCGGCTTCCACGCCTGGTCCCGAGATGCCCAGAGCGCCAGAAATGCTGCGCAGCTGAAGCTGTAACCTCTCCAACGTTGCAACGACCTCTCCGTATGCTGAAATATGCAACACGGCTCGGTCAAAGAGATTCTTGAGACGTTAGACCCACAAACCGGCATCGATTTGTTGAAGAGGAAGAAAAGAAAAGTAAAAGCGCGCAGTGCAAGTGATAATTCTTCGATGATAGTCTCAGCTTGTCTGGATAACTATGTAATGTGCTTTGTTTGTAGCGTAAACCGGAAGAATCATTGTAAATAAATAAACGAATTAATCCTTTCGTGTAACTAAAAAATAAGAAAAAATCAAGAAAGCATCGCTTAAAAGTTAGTTACCGACGCATAATCCAATTGCTTCAAGCGTAGAAGGTTTATATTGCTCTCAGAATAAACAAATTTCCAATTCCTTCTTCCAGTCTAAGAAATTCTAGTTTATTACTAATCCCATGATACCACACTCGAGGGCTTAAAAAGAAAAGGGAGGGTGGACAAACGAATTATGAAAACACGAAGAGGGTCGAGTGCGGTCGGGCAGATGGTCCGGTCGAGTGGGGTTCTTCGAGTACTACGTCTGGTGGGGAAATGCGACTTACTGAGTGGCCTGGGAGGCTCTTCGACTTCATGCGTCGCGTTCGCTAAGACATGGGTCGAACGACCGACGGTGGTCACCTCGTCCTGGGAGTAGGCAGGATTTTCTTGGCCGGCGAGACTGGTCGCGTGACTCTCCAACGCTTGGAGCTTCGTGGATCCTCGTAGGGATCTATTGAGTATCTCCTGCCTCTCCTCTTCATCCTTCCGTTTCCGCAGTTGCTCCTACGATCAAATCATCTATTTACTTATGCCTCGACACCTCCGGATAGATCCAACAGTTTCCTGGAACTGGACTGACTCCAGATTTAATTTACAAATCACAAATACTGAAATAACAAATTCAGGATACAGGACGGTCCAAAAGTATTTGTACTCGTGAATGTACTTGTGAATTCAGTGTTCCTCCGACTGTGACGTAACACAGTCCCTCAGTTATCTTCGTAGTGGCGTTTAATTCGATTATAATCGAGCCAGGGTACGTTTAATTGGCTTACCTTGTTCGTTACACGGCGCAGTTTTACGTAATTTCACGCGATAATCGTGACAGATAAACGAAATAACGAACATCACGTCATTCGACGTCGCGTCGCCATACCGACGATAGAGTTCGTTTCTAACAGGCCAAAAATAATTTACCAATAAGAAAATATTTTAATTAAAACTTTTAATTAATTCTGTTTCTATAAATATTCTTGTTTGCTTCAGACAATTTTAATTCAATATGGCGTCGCGTGCGTCGTCGAAAGGGACCACATTTAGATGAAGATTCGCGTCAAACATAGCTTATTCCTGGACAGGTTATCGAGGCAATTTTGGAATCGTGGCTCCGTGATTTCTCCACGTAACTCATCGATTATTTCACGCTCTTTTTATATACGTCCGATGAGTTTGTCGTCAGTGTTCGGAAGCCACGATTCATGGGAAACGATACGACCTTGGGCTTCGCTGTTACCTACCTCGGATACGTTTTCCCACGCGTCTCGTCGAGCGAACGGTCAACAACAAACAAACATAAACGAGTGTAACACACCAACAACGGAACATTTCAGGGAACGGTTGGAACAAAAAAAAAAAAAAAAGAGAGAGAAACATCGAATATTATTAAAAGTGAACAATTCTATCTAACACCAAAGCAGGCATTTGCAGAAATATCGATTGAGATGCTTGGTCGATATCTCGAGAACCAAATGATGCGACGGAATCAGCCACAGTTAAATACAGCTCGTTGCAAAATAATCGCGAACCGGAAAATGTTAAAGATACAAAAATATAAAGAAAGAATACCCTTATCGAATATTCTAGTACTTCTAAAAATCAGTCGATTATTCTTATTATGCTACCAATAAAATCCAGTCCACTGCGTGTCGATACGATTAGGTTACAGAACGCGACGGCTATTATAAATCACGTCTATCTGTGACAGAAAACAACAGTGGTCAACGCAAATTCTACGCCCACTGGCTGATAAACTTCACTGTCGATATAAAAAATTGCGTTCGAACGAAAGCTGGGTTCTTTATGCCTAATATTTCTGTATTTCGACCTGTATTAAAATCATTCGTTCTTGATTACGTGACTACTCGACACTACCGATTGTAGAGATTGGATATATATTTAAAATCTATAATATTTTGTATTTTGATAAGGTATCATGCAACATTTATTTTATCCGTGAGAATCGTTTTCTGATTAATATAACGATGGGAGCATCCAATGCTATACAATAGGCTACCAAGTGTTGGCACTGAACTCGCCAAGACCCTTCAAATGATTATGTTCAAAATTTTGTGTAAACATACATACAATTGTTTTATGTATTACTCAATTTAGTATCACGTTAAACATTTGTGTACCCAATTGAAAAATGTGCCTTTAAGACGAATCATTTGATCGATCACGGTAGAAATAGGTACAAATGAAGTGTCGCTTGGCAAAGTGTCAAAATATTTAAGCGAGTATTCGAATATGATTGGATGTGTTACTAATACTTAATAATTAATATCTACAGAATAATATTAAATATATTATTCTATTATTCTATGATATTAAATTTCTCGAACTGTCCCAACTCTGGTACAAAAATTCCAAACCGACACTGGAGCCGATTTATGTAACGACAAAGGCTCCTCGCGTATTATCGTCAGAGCAGAAATACTCGGACGAAGCCCCGTTTACTCTCGTGGTACGCGAGTGTGGCTTCTCCGACGTCAGCTCTTGCCGATTCGATGAATTCCCAGCGATTCAGACCCCAGGCGTACAGGACACATCGGAAACTCGAGTAAACATCCGAAGTCCTCTGGACACTGGACGCGATGTCGTTCGACAAATTACACCAACGGTTTACGAACTTTATATCCGGGCAAGTCGAATCAAGATTGTAAACTTTAACCCTCCGCCGGCATTATGACTTTTCACATACACAGACTTCATTTTTATTGTTGTAGACACTAAGAAAAACTTGAAAAATTCTGCGACGCTTATTACATTGTCTATTTTAACACGTTCATGTCACCCGTATATGGATGACAGTGGCTTTTACTGAAGAACTAAAAAAAAAAAAAATTACTTTCGGAAGTTAAATGCCAAAGAAAATGAATTTCTATGAAATATTTGAATTTCGGTGAAGTTACAAAAATAAATACCACGATAAATGTTTGATTACGTAGTCCCCGATAGTTGGTAAATGAAATTCAATCGCTGTAGAAATTTCAGCGTGGCAGTGAACGTGTTAAAGTTGAATTGGCATCAATATGAAACGTTTAAACCGTTTTGCAACGAAAATAAATATGAATTCAACAATGAGATGTTCGCCTGGGACTTGGCGGAGTGGTGTAATATGTTCACGTGCAATTTATGCACAATTTCAATATTTTTTAACGAACTTACACCGCTATCAAAATAAACGACTCGTGTAATGTGCCTACCGACAGCGTCAGCGAGATCACTTGAAAGGGTTCTGTTTCTAGGAGACCTGGAGTTCCTCCGTCGAAAAGCGTCGAATCGAAGGCTCGTTATCGTCCACGAAAGTGGATTCTTCGTGGAGCTAATATCAGGTCTGGTGGTTAAAAAATGCGGCTTCCAAGTAACGGGCCAGAGAAAAGCGGAGAGCGAGGTCAGGGTAGAGAAAAAGAGACGAATGCAGCTAGGCCTGAGTCAACCAACGTCTGCACCTATCGAAACACTTTGTAACGTTACACTCGCGCCTTGTAATCTTAGACTATTGTGCCAGGAGGGTTCTTTACATTCCAGACTACACTTGACTTAAGGTGGTCGGGCCCCAGCGAGAGGATTTTTATGCCTGCGTACGTTTACCGCCCAGACGCGACGCCACCGAGGGTTTCTGGTATTTCTCAGATTGGCTGTTTTTTTTGGAGGACAATCTGGAAGACCTCGATATTTTAACCGACTTCTAAGGAGGAGGAGGAGGAGGTATCCATTTCAAGTAATTGATTAAAATAATTACATTAACACTTTATTTACCGGGAGCCTATTTATAGGCTTTTTAATTCCAGTATTTAGCTTTTCGAATTTATGTACTGTGTTGGTGGTTGTCTACGTACAATGTTCAGTTTTTGGGAAGAGACTTGGCTTTCGATGTACTTAGTAACGGTATGAAGGAATTATTAGTCAGCCTAGATTGGCACATGCTACTGTAGACAATTGTTTTTTGAATTAAAGACTGTTTCTAAATAGCCTGGTAGATAAAGTGTTGATATAACAACGTAAGTGAAAGTACATCGTATTTGTAGCATTAAACGTTCTTCCTCTATATTTTAATTTCTAGAACTATGTCACTGTCGATAGTAAAAAAACTTCGTGCGTTAATTTTCGAATGCTACGAATAAAATGCAATTTGAATCTTCAGGTTTCGACTCATTCTTTTTTTACAAAGTACAAAATATATGAATATTCGAATACCATTAGAAGAATTTCGATACTTCCATAACATTACTAGCAAAGATAACCTATCTATCTTATTAAACAATCCATTTTCAACCGCGTACCCGCCATTAGAAATCTGTAAACAATACAAGGATACGAAACAGAAGAAAAATTGCTCAACTCTTGCACAGTCCTCGTGTTTCGTCCCACGGTCGTTCAACGCAAGGACAATTTGCATAAACCTTCAACGGGTTTGTGCAACAGACCAGCTGCCAGCAATTGTTGCAGCCGTGGACGATTAATACCCATCTCGCGCCCAACGACGAGAGGCATCCTAATCGTCGTTCGGTAGTGGAAATAGGAAATTCGAAAACTATAGAAAACGAGTCGGGTGGGGCCAGGCCGTCGAATCGGTTCCACGGCAATCATTGCACGCCCTGGGATCCGTAATTTCCTGTTGGAACGCGGACAGAACAGTCCGCGGCCCCTGAACGTCCTTTCGAACAACGATCCGTCGTTAGCTGGCCTTTACGTCGTTACGCAACGCTTAACCATTCGCGCGGGAATACCAACGCTCGTTTTCCCCGTCGAATACTTTTTTTTTTTTGTCCCATCCGAAATGCATACCTCGCGGCCCAACATTGTCCGATTAAACGATTCCCATTACATGATTCCCATTAGAAAGACGATTACAGTAATCCCTCGATATGACGGTTGGGTTCGCTGGTGTTGTTACATCGGGGATTAGGATTATTCATGAATATATTATTATAAATTTAACTTTTTACTTTCGTAGAACTCTA
>NW_026534333.1:11158429-11191696 GCF_026225885.1 Hylaeus anthracinus | reverse complement strand
GCGTGTTAAATGCTTGCACTCTAGACGGCATTCGTTCCTCGCCCATTCGCACCAGCAAACCCTTCATTACTTGAATTCCCTAAATATTGGACTATCCAATACGAGTTTGTTTGATTTATTTCGTATGCCTGACGGAGGTGTCCCGACGAAGCAATCGCGTTCCCGAAAGAAAAGGCGTACCTGGTATTTCCTGATGGAATGCAGTTGTTGCTGCGTAGGCTCGGCGTTGGCGTTATCGGTGCTCTCCACATTATTGTTCTGCGTGGACAGACGTAGATTATCTTTCGGTGGTCTGGCGGGTGCCCTCTTTTGGTCTCTGGGGGGGATGGCAGGTTTCACCCCGTTCAGACCGGCCTAAAAATCCGTTCCGAAAAGAAACAGCTCGTATTAATCGTCCCTCACCACTGAAACGTCGTGCGATCGCGACTACCGGAAGAACGATCCTTCCTTCGTTCGGTTTTACACTTTTAGATCCTCGTGGGTTTCTTCCGTCGTCCCTTTTCCGTTTCAAGTCTCTATTCGAACGATGCAACCGACAACGGACGACTCGAGAAAGTAACCTACGCGCAAGCACGCGTCTGTCTTCGAGGGCAATCAGAAAATACAAAGAAAAGAAAGACGCAAGAAAGAAGAAGAAGAAGAAGAAGAAGAAGAAGAAGAAGCAGCGTGGAGCAAGAAGATACGGGCACGTGCACTACGGGAGAAACAGTTCCTACGACTACGGAAGGTGTTTACAATGGGTTTCTTGTCTACTTTACCATGCTTGTCAAGGCCATATGTGTGTCCGTTCCGCATGCTTTCTCAATCGATTCGTGTCACGCGAAAACGGTCCATGTTCTTGCGGCTTTATCGACCGGCGATCGCAGCATCGATTTTGCAGGAATTGATTCTGTCAAATGGTACATCGTATAAAACTTGAAACTATAATTCTGCCACAGTGAAGGTTTATTTTACCGAGAATCTTTAGCGTTTCGTGAGACGAGCTGTATACTGTGTAACTTCTACACTGTATTTTTCCGAAAGAATGTCTACATCGATGCCTTCTTCTTGTTAATCTAACTCCGCTTCAAGAGGTCACGCACGGTCGACGCAAGCGCAAAGAACATCTCAATCGTTTCAATGGGACAAGTACAATATTCCTGGAAGCTCGAAGGAAAGTTTACCTGGTGCTGGTCAAGACTGTCCAGGCCCTGGTACAAAGAGCACGTATGTATCTTCGAAGCGTCCAACCTTGGTTTCTCTAGCTTCGGGGTGCTCCAACTCGAATCATTTAAGCAAAGATCTCGACAGTCGAACTTAATCTCACGCACGGGGCTTTCCCGCGAATACGTGGAAGGATATGCCAGATTCAAGTCCGACAACCAGGATTGAACTCCGCAACGAGAGGGAAAGAAGAGTTCTGGGTCGCTTTTCGACCCGTCACGACACATGGCCAAACTCCAAGGAACGTCCAAAAACTTGGAACGTTTGTATTCGAGAGATAACCGTACATTCTTTTGGTTTTGCACGCTCGGGGACTCTTCCAAGCCAGGAGACACTCCTCCCTTCTGATATCCGCCAAATTTCCTGTTGGTCTCGCGCAAGGAATTCCTCGAGTTCTGATTGGTCTCCTGAACGTACGACAGACATCCTGTCGTCTCAGTCTGCACTTTAGGCTTTCCATCGAACAAATCGTCTTGACCAAAATCGATGCTGTTAGGACTCATTGCAAAATCTGCGGTCAAGTCGCGGGAGAAGCGTGCCTGTGGAGGCGCGGATTGCCAAAGAGCCGAAGACGAGCTGAATGCGTCATTGGCGAGTGAGTCGCGAATCAATGGACGCGGAAGAGGAAGAGGATCGCAATTAGAGTTTAGCGAGAGCAACGAGCGGTTAGAGGAGACGGGGTGTTGCGTGCTAGAAGCGTGAAACGTTTTGCGATGGCGTGTCGGCGATGGCTCGTGGTGCACGAAAGAGAGGAAGCTGTCGAGAAGCAAACTCTTGACTTTGGACCTTACCTTCTTGGAGGAGTCGTGCTTTCTGTCTAGCGTGCGCGCGGCTACGGTCTCCGTAGCTAGGCTAAGGTCTTTCGAGGGAAGACAAGGTGATGATGCCGCGATCGCGATCCCGTCATCCCCGCGTCCCTCCGCCGTTAGACCACCGTGTGCAGCGCCGTCTCGGTTCACCGTTCCGTTACGTTCACGTTTCGGTTCGAGGGTGTTCTGCTTGCTGCTGCCAGGGGTTTTGTTGGGCGGAGGGTAGACGGGGTGGCACTTGGTGACGGGGATGAAATCGGGAGGGCAGTCGACGGCCACCTCGCGGTAGGCTTTGCCGCCGACCACCAGGAAACTACGTTCGACGAGCTCGTGATCGGTGGAAGCGTCGCTTCTGAGCGTCGAGTAACCGCTGGAGATCTGTTGATGGCGTTTCTTCTTCGGTCGCTGCCTCGAGGACGAGGAGAGACTACTGCCCGACTCGATGCCAACGAGATCCTCGTTAGAGCCAGCGCGCATCAACTCCTCCGCGTCCAAGCTCTTCGTCTTGGCTTTTAACTTGGTACGTTCCTCCGCGGGTCGACGAATCTTGGAACTCTTCGCAGACTTGCTAGCTGGCGTGGGCGGCTCCGAGGGTAGCAGTTCGACCCGCTGATGCGACTCCTTGACGCGTACAGGGGACACTTGGTCCCGCGGCAGTCTAGGGATCACGCACTGCTCGTCTATCAACCTGGTCAGATCGGACACCTCGTCCGATCGCATCAAGAGGCCCTGCAAGTCCTGCAGGTCGGCCAGCCCGTACGCTGGATTATCGAACGACGTTGTGTCCCTCGTTCTGGCGAACAGGGGAGCCACCTTGATTTCAGGGACCACCGGTCGACACGGGGAACCTAAGTCTATCCGCCTGGCGTCGTAAGTGGGCGAGTCTTTGCCTCGATTTTTCGCGTGTCTCAGCACCAAACTGCTATCCAGCGGTGCTGTGCTGTCCGACCTGCCCGAGGAGCTTCTTGGACTGGCCGAGTCGTCGCTGCAGGTCTTTAGCATGGTCGGGTAGTCTTCCTTCGCGAACGGATAATCCTCCTCGACGTCCACGTCCACGCTGGACTCCTTCTGACCCGACGTGTCCTCGTTCACTCCTTCGTCCTCCTCCTCGTCAAAGTCCTTGAAGGGATTCTTCAAGTCTGGGAAGCCCAAAGTGGACGGGCTGCGTCGATGGCTGTCCACCTCTAACTCTTTGCAGGCGTCCTTCGTCTCGCTGCTGCGCTCGTCCTCGTCCTCGAGGTTCACCGACTCGATCTTCAGCTCGATCTTCACCATGTGCGATGGTCGATGGTGCCCGTTCCTGACGTACGGCGGTCTAGACGTTGCGTCCGTCGCGTCCGTTTGATCGACGGTTCTAGCGCGATCGTCTGCGTTGGTGATGCGAGGCGGCGGTGGTGGCGGTGATTGCGATGACTTAAGGGTCTCGTTTTTAAGGTTTAGGGAGAGGTCGAGGTCGCTAGCTAGGTCGCTACGGGGGCCAAGCTCATTCCTATAGTCGGAAGAGCAGTTCTTTACCTTGTTGGGATAGGCCTTCTGCAGGAGGGTGTCGGGCACGTCGACTGGTAGCTCCCGGTGAGGCCCCAGGCCGCCAGGGGCCCACATCTCATCGGGACCGAGTCCCTCCTGCGGCTTTTTCGCGTTGTTGTTCTCCTGCAGCTGATGCTGCTGCTGGTGATGGTGGTGCTGCTGCTGTTGGTGCTGCTGCGAGTGTATGTCCGTCACGCCATTGCCGCTACGAATTCGGGACCTGCGAGACAAAGAAGGTGACCTTTTAACGATTTTCGATGCAACGAGTGCCACCTCGCCTTTTATTTCTCGAGGATTCCACTCGTTCTACTCCGAGTTCAGGGTATTCTGTGTGCTGTTTTCTCTATTCATCGGCGTTCCACTCGCGCTATTTAAGGAACAAAGTGTGTCGGGCTTGCAAAATTTTCCACGAACGACACGGATCTCTTTTTACCGCGGCGTCGCAATGACGACAAGTTTTACTCGATGGAAGTCGCTCCAAGAATTGGTAGTCGAGTCTTTGGTACACCGAGAGCTGATGCTGTTTTACAAGTTCAGCAAAGATTAAAAAGTAATCGGAGACGTGTTTCCTCTGACAACGGGAGACGAACCCCCTGTTACATGACACGATGACCGCTATGTTAACCACATATGTTAATTACAATAATAAATTCTGAAGGTGAGGTCTGAAGAAAATAAATCCGGAACAGGGTTCGCGAATCTCGGTGAGGTTACCAAAAGAATACTGTGATAAATAAAAGACTGCGGATGATTACGCATTTATGATAATTGAAAATACAAGGAAATCTACGAAAAGTATACGAATTTATACACGTAACACCGTTTGGAAGATAAACTGAGATCTAGGGAACACGAAGAAAAAAATCTCTTGGAAATCTTGTGGAAGTTGGGAACGACGAGTTCTCGGCCTTGACAACAAATTTCTCGATCAAAATATTTTCGTCAGAGAATACATCTCCAACCACTCTTTAATTTATTCGTAATTAATCGTAGCGATTAAATACTACACGATTTTTAAATGCTCACAGTTCGTGGCCCGTATATGGGTCACATCGCTGTGCCATTGGATGCGGTATCGAGGTGTCGAACAGTGGATGTGTTAATGACAATGTAAACACGATGTCAAATTTCAGACGTTTTCTAAAATATTACATTACAAATACATCGTCAAGCGTACATTTAATTCGTAAGAAGTTACGAGGGATAAGAGATGTTTACACCAACCAAGAATACAGGGTGTTTATTACACAATTAACTAAAGTACGTCAATTACTTCAAATATCTCGATTACACGGGCAAATTGTTACTGGGAAACGCAACAACATAGAATCGAACCTCGTTAATTGCAAGAATCTTTAACCTAGATTTCCTCCATCAATCGAGGTTCTGATACACCCGAGGGCAGAAATGGGCAACAATTTTATTCCAATAACAAATGTCGATTAAAGGTAGTAATTCACAGTGTTACTCAACAGTATAAATAAAAAATCGAATTTTTGTTCAAAGAATTACTAAAAGAATTATTGAAATGCTTTGTATTTTTTATTCGTTACATGACTTTTTTTTTCTGGTCAAGAATTTTGTCTATCTCTGACTTGGGCAATATGCTAACTACGGTGAGAGGAAATTTCTGAGGAGGGGAACAGTTCTCTAAATACGCTTCTTCGGCAAAAAATTAGTCACTTACCGAGCGTGAAACATTGGTTCAAGGCAGGGGTGCACAAAGTGCAAAGGGTTAATCCAACCCTTTCGGTTTATATGTCACGCAGAGTAATTAATGAATAATAATTATTATCAATTATATCATCAAATAAAAGCAGTTACATTATTAATAATAATAATTACACCAGTGTATCGATCGTAGACCCTTAAAATTCTTTTACCAAAAACAAGTGTTTTCATTCTCTTTGATGGAACGTAAACCCGCGACGAAGCGTCGTCAGGAAAGGGGTGACCTTAGAAAATACGCGTAATGTCGTTATAAAAAGATGAGGCACCCGATTGATGCTGACGCGTGTCGAGGATTATCTCCATAAAAGTGGAAATTTACACGACACTGAATATGGGCTGCCCCCTCATCACGCAGCTCCACTTTTTCCACTTTCCTACCCACGTGTGCCCACGTGTTTTGTAATAATTAGAACATACAGAGACCGGAGCAAGCTTTCCTTCACAAATACAAAGGTCAATCTTTAGAAATAACCGTGCTTCATTTTCTTAAATTCAATTTTCTATTTCTACAATGAATTTAATAATTAATTGGGAACAATTAATATTGTCCCGCGAGCATTGAAAATGCAATCATATAAAGTTTAGCTGTTTAGAAGTACTTCTATCATTTCTACGTGGACTGACGATATGGTATCTCAGAGTGTGCTGAACTTATCCACGGATAATTTAACCGAAAACGAATCTTTCTTGTATGCTACAATAGAAACAGAATGATGGCATCGTCAACATCCTATCAAAGTTTTTCCGAATCTGACCGAGTTCCTCGGTTGCCAGGCTCCCATCGGGCTCTTATCGAGATCTAGAAAGTTGCACGGGATTTCTGACATGCGAAACGAATGAAACATAATTCCTGGCATGACGTTGCATGAATAGCGGTGGATCAATTCTGTACACCCGGCTCGATCTGGCAAAAATGACGAAGTAGTTCTTCCTGATACCCGGGAGTGACGCAATACAGCACATGCTATAGGGATTGCAGGAAGAACACATCGTACTTTTGATGTTTCGGAGCTAGGAAAATTTGACTTACTGTCCAAAAAGTATGACAATTTTACGAGTAACATTAACATCATACCAGTACTATTATTATTATTATTATTATTATTATTATTATTATTATTATTATTAGAGAAAGCATGGGAGGGGATTTAATCTAGTATATCGTAACGTTGTTGAGGTAAATTTTTGCAATTCTCTGCAAATTTCTCAGATTTGTCACCTTTAAACACTTCTAATTCAAACAAATTTTTTAATTTGATAGTTTCGTCACATTTTTTTAATGTTTTAAAAATTCTTCAAATCTTGAAAAGTTTACAAATATTTTGAAAATCTTGAGTATCCAGCAGAATCTTCGCAAAACATTCTTCAAAGTATACGTAATCACATCTTCGAATTACGCATTGAAAATTCCCCCGAATTAACTCCGTATTTCCTAAAGGGGATTGGTTCCGGTTAGCCGTACCCCTTGAACAGCCCATGCAGAAATGCTACGTTGGAAACACCACGGAAAGTCGAAGGGCAGTCATTCGTACGGAATCTCGTCTCGGAACACGAGCTAAGAGAGTTAATGAAAATGGTCCCCGCCCTCTAGGAATTTGCTCGCGGAACCGACGCTTACCAGTTCGACGAGCATCGCGAAAGAATCAGGCGTGAATAACGCGTTAGAAATTTCAAGTCGAAAGTCTCGCGGCCACGCGGCTGCTTCGATCGTTCGAGCATTGCGGGCCACTGGTGGCGCGATTGTCTTCGAGGAATTTTATCGTATCGACAATTAGCACGCTGGCGAACGTTCGCGGAGAACTGTTTGGCTCTTGCACTCCTGGCCTTTCTTGAGCTTTCTTTTTTTCTCGATTCGCGAACGAAACCGACGAAATTCCGCGTTCCGCGTCGCTTGAACAACTTCCCTCGTTAATTCGTCCACTCGACTGGACTACCAAAGGAATCGAGAAGAATGCGGTTTGTTTAACGATTCGACGGTTTCGGTGGAGGAAACGCGACTGCTTTGGGAACGATATTTTTACGTTTTGCTGTTAAATCAATACGTTTGTATACACGTATAACGGCAAGTAAATAAATTGACGGGAAATCGAATCGTTTATATGACATAATGAAGTTAGGGTGGCTCTATGAAATACTATAAAATTATTGAAAAGTATTAAAACTATTATATAGTATCAAGTTTTTTTTAACAAAATGTACGCGATACGAACACTTTTGTGGACTATTATGTATTATGTAGATGACAGTTAATATATTTTCGTTATTAATGATTGGAATTCAACTGAAACTATGTTTATAATGTAAAATGTATTCGGAAACACCAAACTTATATATATTAAATTATTACATATTATTATATGTTCTAATGTATATATATATATATGCATGTTATCCTCTGGAAACTCCAACAAACAATTTTACCCCATTAAATATTCAAATACTAAATAATTTAAGTGTTCCAATATCGAATTATTCCAAACCTATTCTCGAGAGCGCGGGAGACCTTCGAGACGAGCTCAAGGAACCAATGAGATCGCAAATGGAGGGACGTTGAACGCTATTTTTCCCGTGGATCCAGTTACAAGGGCAACGGAAAGGGGGTGAAGAACAAGAGACGCGTCGGCATTACGTTTGCGCCTAAGTGGCCCACGTGAATTCACGCAGACTTTGCTAAAGGAAAAAAAGAAAGAGAGACAATACTGGTTGGCCGGACAAAAACGACAGAAAACGCGAAACGCAATAGCATGGTTCACCATATGCGTGCGGTCGAACGTAAACGGGTTCACGTGGCTCCTTTCAAAGGGTCTCTGCAAGGAACACGCCCGCACGATCGTCTCCAGCGCTTCTATTCTTTTTTTCTTCTTTCTTTAAAGCGTTTCTCTGTGCGTGCAGCTAATCGAACGAGCAACGATTGCCGAGAGAATTATAATTAGATCGCAAGAAGAATCGATGAGCTCGGGTCAAGTCCGTGTTGTCCGTTAGGTGCGATAGGCACCGTGCCTGGAATCTGCAGAAGAATGCAGTGCTTTTAAGAAAATTTCAAGGGGTCGAAGGGTACATTTTTCTTTTTCATTCTTCGAAAGTAAATATATATGGAAATAGACTTCGTTGGAATTACTTCGGATTTATAGTCGATTCAAGTAATAGATGTCATGGTGAAACCAAGCACGTGTCAAAGCTTTAAACGTGTTTTTCTTTCGAAACATCATTTTTTTATCTGGTTGTCAAGATAAAAATAAATGTGTTCGAGTCAAAAGTAAATTGAACGTCTTAAATCGGTGCATGTGTTTTCTGAACTTAGTAACATAAATCCATTCATTTCGCGCAGTTTCGTTCATTCAAGTAAGTAGTGCATCGTAAATGTATAAATTGAAACTGAAATAAATTGAAAGCGTGAGATAACGTTGCTTCGTACAAGGAAATCGACTTTGAACTTGACCAACGAGTTTGTCCAGTGTTCATTATTTCTTGCGCTTGTGTATTAATAAACATCAACGACAGCATGGAGTTATCAATTTGTTGTCAGTCTTCTGACCGGTTACAACTAATACTAGTTAAAAGTAAAATAGATAATACCATACCACTGGTTATATTTACGGTATATGCACAAATATATAAAATAAAAAAAAAAAATGAAAAACGAACACACAAGATGGAATATTTAATACAAAAATTTGTATTAATTTCTAATGGTAAAATTTGGATGTATTATATTTTGACCTATAAAAACATTTTTTCCGCGATCGCAATTAATCATGCTGGCCATCGACTCATGTGTTATGGTAGATCAAGGACACTCGTAGCCAGTAACGAGTTGCTGTCGATGGAAGGCTACAAAAAACGCTCGAACGTGTTCTGGCGAACAGCACGACAAACAGATAAATGGACGGGATGACACATCGGAGTGCATATCTAGAGCTACGTGGCTACTGCGATACAGGGAAACTCGACCAGTTCTCTCTAAGTTTGTCTAAAGCGGGGAAACGATATCTAGACTAGTCGGTGGCTTTTAACAGAGATTACTCTTAAAGGGAACGACCACACGAGTCGATCCGACGGGGTACTTCCAGGAAAAATGGTCGAGACTGGCTAACTGACCTCCAATGCGTTGTTTTTTTTTTCCTCTCCACGAACGCCATTAGTATTTACAAGAAGAGTGCAAAGACCTTCGGATCGCCGACTTGGTTGAAACTTTGCATTCTGATCGACTTTGTCATTTTGTTTATGTCGGAGTCCGACCAAAAAATGCTTTTTCTACGGATTAAATATTCAATATTTTCAAGATATTTGATAAAGTATCATTTGCCTAACCGACATTTCATATATGCACCAATCTAATACAAATTAATGGATGCCACGCGAATTACGTAATTTTGTTTTCTAAATTGTTTGAGAACCCCTGGTCAACAGCATCGGTCCGAAGAACCACCCCATATTGTACACGAAATTCGACGATTCTCAAAGGCGCCATTTTACGTTTCACAGAACCGCCCGTCCTTTCGAGGGACTGGGACCTGGTTTTTGTCTAAAACCGTTCCACGAAGTACCCCGTCGTCGTCAGTGGTTCAAAGCTGAACAGACCTAATAGCATTGCGCCTCTTCAGCACCCGAACTCTCTTCGGTGGTCCTCTTCTTGCAAGGAATTCGCTAAAATCATTCCATCTTTCCTTACCAACACGCTCGAAGACTTCTATGCAAGCCTAACCGATTCGCAAGCGCACAGGAGACGATGGACGATCCTGAGTCTCGAAAGAAAATTTGTTTAACGTTGGAAAATTCTAGATTTACCACAGTTTCTTCGAAGAGATAAATATCGAAGGTTCTGGCGAGGAGAACCGACTAAATTAAACACGGAAATTAGCCGGTAACGGTACGGTAATATTTATAATAAACATTTCTGCCGTGGGTTTGGGTCTTTGTCAATATTTATTATCATACGTCTAAAAAAGAAATTATACGAAGACTGACCGAGTTTCATCGGATGGAAAAGAAGAATCAAATTGTAAATGCAAAAATGCGAATTGAACGTCAACTTGGATTAACCCAGAAATGTAAATTATAGAACTTTACCTCAAAAGACAATACAAATTATTTCACTTCTATTACTGTTTACTACCGTTCGAGTAATTGTAAAAGTACGTAATTAAACGTTGATCCCTAACCCACCACGGAATATAAAATGTGAGCCTATCCGTGACGCGATTTAAACGTTCGATACGTGTATTCGGTGCTTTGGGTGTATTTCAATTACGAAATCACTCGAGCGTCCACTCCATGGCTTCGTAACTCGAGATAAACATTCATGCAATTAGAGTTCGCTTGGAAGAACTCGCTGGTTGGCGAATAAACATAAACACACGAGAGGACGAGCGACAACGACGTTTATCGGTACACCGGAAGCCGTGGCGCTAAATCATGACGCAATGCAGCAACGGTATTCGACGATGGATCGAATCGAGCTCCGTAGCTCGAACAATTCCTACGACAATCTTCTGTGAAATCTTCTGCTATTCATGTAACGCGAGACACTATCGTTTTCGCGATTCGCTTCTTCTGTGTGACCGTTTACCTTGACATCCGCTGACAAGAAGAAAAAATGCGAATGAACGCTCTGCTACGATGCATCAAAGCGTTCGCAGTTTATTAATTACAATTAAAACAATTCATTATCGACTGCTGATGTCTAGAGTCACAGTCATTCCAATTATATTCATAATTACAAAATGTAATTCCTACAGGCATTTATCACCTTATCCTATAAACTATTATCCCTGAAAAGGACATCAAAATCGAAGGAGCGCAGACCGAGTTACTGATAAAAGTACGCGCCACGAAAAATATATTCAACTTTTCTACTTGATCTTGATGAAAAATTCTTAGGCTCTCATAGATATCGAAATTTTATATTCTAATCCGAGGATCGTTGAAATGCGGCCCTGGCTGAATTATACCTGCGGAGGCGGCCAGGTAAGCAGGGCTGCAGAAACGGAAACACGCGACCCCCTCCCCCACTCCCTTCCGTAACGAGCACACTATGTGAGAACAAGTGTCTAATGGCTTCCTGGCCGACCACGGAATTACGTAAGTCGTGTAACATGGAACAAAAGTTTAGATTCCCGACGAATCATACGTTACCACGATAAAACGAACCTACGCTACCACTCGAAAATCGTAGGACGCATGCTACTTCTAACCGAGTTCTTTAATTCTTGCCAAGTCGATCGAACCTTCAAGGATACCATTGTTTACACTGTTATCTATTTCGTTTCGGCATCAATAAAGAAAAGATTTGAATATATTCTTACATTAAATAAAAACTGTCTCTTTAAATGAACGAGTTACAAAGGGTTCTCGATTCTTTTCGATTCTACGTAAAATTTTTAAGAGATCTTAAAACTTTCAAGTGGCAGTGAACGTGGACGAAAAAAAAAAAAAAAAAAAAACAATTACGAGTTACGTTGGACTGCGCGAACAAGCTTTTAGAAATTTTCCTAATTCCACCTGGAAACACTTGGGACGCCTGAATCGTCGAACGACGCCTTCAACGAGTACCGTTGTGCGTCTGCCTATTCATGCTCGTTAACGGGGGGCCCCAGAGGATACTTAGCGCTCACAGCATTAAATATCTACGGCTTTTACAACGTCGACGCGCCAAGTCTCGAGTCCTGTGCGAGATTAGCCAACGTTTTACGTTTTGCCAGCGGGGAACAAGAAGTGGGGAACTAGAAGAACAAGAGAGCTTAGTGGATGCAAGTATAAATTCGACGAATAATGTACAAATATCGAATAATGTCAAAAGCAAGAACAATTCAACGAGTCTGAACCCTATGCGCGAGATCAGTTGCTCCATCTCTCGGTTACCCGTTCCTCCAGGTTTAAATATTTTGCGACACTTCCGATGGGAGGATCGGAACGCGGTACCAGGCACGACGGGTTTCGCGCGAAAATTCGTCACTCGACGATGCAAGGTAAGATAAGGTAGAAGGAATGACCCAATATGCAGTGAATCACAGAAGTGTTCATACTTCCTCGAATGCTGGTTTCAAACAGTGAAAAGATTTTCGAGACAAAGTGTTGTCGGTACCTCATTTCACATGATTCTGTTATTTTTTTTCTTTTTATTCATTTCGAATGCATTTCTCATATTTCATTGTAATAAGATTCTACATTAAGTTTCTAATTTGACACAACCAAAGTACCGACTATCGAAATCCTGATTATGGAATACTTCGTACCTATTACTTTAGTTAAATTTTTAATTTCTGTCATTTTTTAAGAAAATGCACTGTGAACGTATTTGTGTCGATAAGGTTTCTATAACATTTATCTTGAACTCGGATATCAACGGTCAGAAATCAGCAATTTAAGGCGCGCAAATTCTTCTGTGACTCATTGTATAGATATATATTACAAATATTGATGAAATTGATATTATTGATAATATCAATATCAATATTGATAAATTGATAATTGATGTTGATATAATTTCGATGCAAGAACTGACAAGTATGAAAATTTCGACGAAATATGTCGCCTTGCAGATCAAATGGTTAGAGTAAACAGACACGAAGAATGCTCTGTTTGAAAATTGTTAAGAGTTAAATTAATAAATGCTACTTTTACATCGATGAAACGCGTCCGTCGCTCGTTCTCTCGAGATCTTAAGTTTTCTTCCCTGTAATTCGACTTTCTACCGGAGTTCGTGTTGCAGGATGTCTCGTTGACACCTTTTCAACGACGGTGGTAAAGGGAAGGGGAACGAATTCTCAGACAAACGTTTCTGCGAACCGATTTCCATACAAAGAACAACCTGAGCAACCCTGACTGCGGATTAGAGGACGAACGACAGCGTCGCCTTAACGTGCTCGGTGCCTAGCGACTTTTTCATACCATTTCGTTCACAGCCAAACATTGTAGACGTATTCTTCGGTCACCCTCAACGGTTCTTGGAATTATTGAGCGTGAACAGTTACTGTAAATAACCGTGGGCACACCTAATCAATTTCGAAATACCATTTCGAATAATACGAGATTAATATATCAGTTATTTCCAAATAAGGTCACGTGGAATGTAAGACTGAAACGTTATTTCTTACATTTCTTTGAAACGAAATTTATCGAGGTCTGATGCAAAGTAAATAAATCGAGACATTATCAATCTTATCAATTATCGATTATGTAAATAAAACTGAGTCTTGCCAGTTTGTTTCCAAGTCACGGAAAAACGACTGCAGAAATCGCGATTATATTGGAACGTGTCTATAGAGCAATCTAATTGAAAAAGCAAGATACGTAACATTGCAAAATTCCGTTATAATAAGGGTGCTCTTAATATGAATGATATCTCGTGTGCGTTGGTTTTGCGGCAAAAATGTACTAGACCGAAGTTGCTAAAAATTAAATTTAGAAACCTTTTTGTTCAATACGAATTTTCGATAGAATCGATAGTAACTGAGATGCCGACCCTTTCTGCCTGGGATACTCCGCGAGGGTGAGTAGCAGCAGAACTTTGTTTATTTGTGCTTCAGGCATTGTAGCATAAACTGTATACGGGGAAGCGTTAAAAATGCCTTTTTGTATTTAATTACTTCGTCTAATTTTGTATAAGGTACGCCAGGAACATTAATACGGAAACAGAAATAATTGTCCAAACGAAGATTCCTGAGGTATAGAATGTTTTCATTTTTCATAGAATAATTCCAACGACTGTCGAGGACAATTCGAAATGGTCCTACAGCGTTTGTCGTGAACGGAATTCGCTGGGTACTCGACGCGTTACAAACGTCAATTCTTAGTAAATGTATACTGCGACCTAGCGTTGAAATTTTTATCTATTCGCGTTTGTACTATCTTGGCAAGAAATCCTCCCCATAAAAAAAAGTTTTTAATTCGCCTAGCAGACGCGCAGAGGAGATCTCAAAGTCGTTGGGACCTACCAGTGTAGCGTTTTGAGGATTCTCATGGCGTGGCTTCTCGACAGTTCGTCCTTCGTTCAAACCTCATGGACAGACTCTCGCGGCGTGGCCGAGTAACGAACGGCCAAAGAATTCTCAATGGCTCGCTGTCTCGGAAACACCTTCCATTATTTCCCTTCGATTCGTTATTCCTTCTTCCCTCATTCGTCGACACTCTCCTAAAAAACGTTTCTCCTCTTCTCGCCCCTGAAAAAGGTAGCTAGCGCTGGTCCTTCGCGTTCGTTGACGTTCCACGCAAATTCCACGGCGTCCTCTTCTCTCCCCCCACTCGATGGTGTTGCCCACCCATTCACCGCACACAACACACCCGCGCACAGATTCCGCAACCTCGTGGGTCACCTCACTACTGTCGCTTCTACTTCTACTAAATCACAGCTGATCCAATGGAACAAACACAAAATTGACCTCTTCGGACTTTTATAATTGACTCTATCCTCTCAAGTTTACAACCGAATACGTTGAATTTTCCTCGTGATTTTCATATTCCACGTATAGGCGTACTTTATCCGCGCGTTTGTCGGCCGCAATTCGTATGTCGGCTAAACGATCTCAGGGGAGCTCGTCCCAGAGCATTGCGATGAACTTTCTTCATTTGTCGCACATCCCCGACGGCGCACTCGAGGAACTCGAAGCAGAACGAGAGTATCGTTGGAGGAGGCTTCTTGGTCCAAGAAGCCCGCGGCGAAGCGGACAAGAGAGAAGACACGACGAACGCGCGCGCGTGTGCCACGAAGAAGCGCAGGTTCGCTGGCTGCCGAAGGTGTATGCACCTTCTGAAGGCTGCATGCGGCACGAGGAACGACGGAGGACCCGAAGAGGAGGCGGGCAGAGAGCGCTATATCGCGTGGAGAACGCTCATACCGGTTTTGGCCCGCCGCCGGACAGGTATTCCCGACTCCGTTAACCGCCTTAATTGCGCCCGGCTCATAGCACTCCACGGAAAAACGACGCTTTTCGCCACCCCTTCTCCTCTCCCTCTCCCTATCGGAGGAACAGCTCGCGGCTAACTCTCGGGAAATTCAGCGTTTATCTCCCAACGCGCTTTCTCCTTCCGCGAGCCTTCGCGATGCCCCCACGAAATATCTCGAATTCTTTTCGATTCCTTCGAATTCCTCGCGGCTCGTTCCAAGTTCTTTAAATTCTCTGCGAAGATATCCCGTATACGTATCGACTCTAGAAAGCCACGAGTGCGTCTCCACGGTTGCTAGAATTCACCGAACGCGACGACGAACTTTCTTCGGTGGCTGAGAACTCGAGTTCTTTCTTATCAAGTATACATCCTTCTTCTTCCTTTTTCTTTCACCGCGAGTGGTGCGGTTTCACTTACAAGGTTATCCTTAGGCGTTAGGTTCGATTTCCCGGAGCACGAGTCACGGGTACGATAGGGTAAAATCGGACGAACGCACCGAGGAACGCTAGCATCCCTCCAACTTCAGACTGACGTGAGTTTGTTGGCTTCGCTTTACGCCGACCGAGGCGAGCCGGTGTCCCCTTGTGCCCCCCGCCTTTCCCGCGACATACCTGTCCCTTCCCACGCCAACGAGTCGGCCCCCACCTATCAGCTGCGCGTTCCTAACCTCTGCCCCCACTCTGCCAAGCTACGTGCCCCCTCCAAACGGTGCTGGACGTCGCGACGATATCACTTTCCAACGAGCGGTGCCCCGACGTGGTATTCGCTTCCTCTTTCGTCGGTCCTCGCGATGCGCTACCTCCTCCATTCGTTTCTTTCGTCGATCTTCTACACCGTCTTCGTCCCTTTCCGCCAGATGCTTCGCCTCTTTGTTCGTCGCGAGAGATTCCGGCTTCGGGCTTTTGTTTTTCAACGACTTTCTTTCCGCGGAGAGAAAAGACGGGAAGGATCGCGGTTACGGGAGACTTCGACGTACATAGGAATCGATGGGTTCGTTGATGAAATACGGAGTAGCTGTCGGTATCACGCAGTGCATTACAGGAGAAAACTTAATCGAATGCAAACAGAACTTTGTCGCGGGACCAACATTTGCTTTCGTACGAACTAGCTTGGATTCCAAATGCAAAGTATGGAATATTCTTAGGATTTTTGTTTGTATATTCTGGAATTTCTGTCACTTCGGTCCAAAAAAATTGTAAGTTTGCTTTTGTTCCTTTCTAGAAATCTTGGATTATCGAATCTCCTTTATGTCGTGAATGCCTGCTTCCTAACTTTCAATTTCTTCAACATCCCATCTTCAGTTTCTTTGCTGTTCCTGCGGTACACCGCTCCCTTTTACCGTAGTTCCGACTTTCATCTTCGTCACTGAGAAGTTTCAAAGCGTTTGCTCCCTGAATAAGATTCCAGGGTGCAAGTTCGCTCGCACTTTGTTTCCCTCAAGCCTTCCACTCTCATCCCACGGGATGACGAGAAAAAAGGGGAGAGCATCCGCGTCCGCTAGATAATTGCCTATCGCTGCCTGTCTAGAAATTTCATATTTCTGTGTTGAAGGATCTCTTTCCTTTGCGTAAACTTTTCATCGTGAGATAATCTTTGGCTAGGAACTTCTCCTTCTTTTGTTCTCGGTTATTGCATATTAGTATCTGTAAAAGCGCACAATGGGTGTCCGTCGATTTACACGGGAGTATGGTTGTAGCGGAGGCAGAGAGAAACTATCTGTGAAGAAACTGTTAATATGAAAAAATCGAAAAAAAAAAAAGTATATATACGGATTGTTTATCAGGTTGTGATAATAACAGTGACGAAACGACGTATACTTATGAAGACAGCGGAAGTAATTAATGTTGAAATTTTACTTTACAAATTGTTGGTTTCAATGTGCAACCTAATTACTGGACACAATTTTTCACAGTCAATTTTTCTTCCTGATTTTTCTCAATCTCTGCCCAGCTCCATCTCGATTCCTTTTAGCTCATTCCTCTCGCCATTCTCTGTTTCCCGCGTTATCACTGTTCGCGCCTCTCCTTTTCTCTTTCTCTCCTCTACTCGCGTCTGTGCTTTCTTCCCTCTTATCTCGTACTCTCGACGTCATCGCTCCCTCTCTTTCTCACGGTGTCGTCGCTCCTGCGTTCCCGAGATCGCGTAGCCCAAGCATTGAAGTCTCTCGGCCACGAAGCGCGACTCGCTCGATGAGAACTGATCCCCGACGCAATCGCGTTTACATCGAGGCGGAGATTTCTTCTTAAATCGTCCGGGTACGACAGCTACCCCGAAAGCCAAATATTCGAATACATACTTAGTTTAATAGTCGGATAATTTCAGGTATTGTCGATATCAGCAATTAACAATTTAATTAAAAAAAGGACGAACATTGCTTGTCGAAATTGTCTTTATCGAAATGTTCAAATGTTTCGACGATAACAAAAATAATGTTATTTTGTTCTGCAATGTAAAATAATAAACATAAATGTATTACTAAATACTTAAATTAATTAAATTAAATAAATTACTTAATAAAACTAAATATGAACAAGACGGGAAAATTAAACAAGGAGAAGTCGAAGATGTCAAAGTAACCGCTTAACTGAACCATGTAAGACACGCTATTGTCCAAAGTACAATACCTTGGAAGGTAAACACCCTCGGGGCGCAATTCCTCTATTTACAGACTCGCGTCACAAGCAATAACGGCGTAGATAGAATATACCCCAGAGGACAACGGAATCGAGCAGAACATATGTATACCGAATGTCTTTGATCTCGGAATCGTTTACTCGATTATTGAATATAACTTAAACTTCTTTTTCCCACATTTAGAAAAGTAAATAGATCAAAGTAATAAAATCTAGGTAATGAAAGCGGAGATGATTTTTCTTTTTCAAATGCACTGTTAGTTGAAAATTATTTAAACTATCAACAGGTATATTCGAAAAATTAATTTATTTTTAATATTAACATAGGAACGTAAGGTTGGAATTTTTACAGAGAGATCGTTTGAACGACACACGGTCTGAACTCTAAATATGACGACCTACTGTCCTACTGGTGGAGGAAGAAGAATCAGGCACTACGGATGAACGTTTCACCGCTTGGCTCGACGGTAAATTAACAGAAAACGCTTGGGACGGACCGTTTCTTCCTAATTTCGGTCCAATTACCCTGAAACTGAAGTCTCTCTACGGTGGAAAATTAGAATCGTCCACAACAATCCTGCTTGACTTGACCACGCTAACTACGGGGTGATTCACCTGGAACGGAACACCTCAACAACTTCCTTCGTTTTTAACAAAACTGTACTTTTCTCGTTCTCATAATCATATAAAAATATGCATTAATTCGGTTGGATGGCTTTAGTTTTCCATTGCTTTTTTACTTCAAGGAAAACCATCTTTTAATCAGACCAAAAGTGATGTTATTTGCAAATGTTCTGTTTGAACATTTTCTGAATGTTCAAATTTCCCATGTAAACCGTTTCCACGTGTTTCATTTGGAAGGCGACCGTGAAAAGCGAGATAGAAACGACAAAATGGCACAGCTTGAACGCTCTCCAACGGAGCAAAGGTACCTAGACTGGTCCTGACTCTCGAGAAACACGTGTAAACGCGAGCACCGCTGTCTTCAGCAACCAAGAGACAGTCTCACTATTTCACGGGGTGGAAGCGATCGCGAGAACAATGTCTGTCCCCCTTGGCTCCACAGAGAAGTTGGCCGAACGAATGTCTTCGAGTGCCGCAAGAGGATCCCCCTTTATTTTTGCCCTCGAGTGGCCGGGAACCCCTCAGTGTCGAGAACCAGATCTCTCCGCGACAGTCTGTCGCCATACGGTGACCTCAGAACGGGAAACGAGGAATCCTCTTTAAAACTCTATTGCGTATCAATTTTATTTTATCTTTTGGAAAAAAAGATGTAACGCTGACAAGTATACCTAACTCTTACTTTACGTATTTTTTTTGTTTACAGGAATTCGAAGTTACACGGTTCAAAAATCTCCCGAAAAGTCTCTAAATAGAATACTGCATCGGGATTAACTGCTCTGTATATCTCATGCGAACGAATAATATATGTAACTGATTTCCGATCTAAACAAATTTTTGTATGTAAAATTGCTATTTGAGACGAGTGAAGTAGTTTTCACGGAGTAAAAGAATGTTCGTGTATAATATGTAAAAGCAATTCAAGTTAGGAAAATCATACAATGCATCAACAATGTAAAGGTTCGATAATAAGTTAATTTGATCATATGATTAAATAATTCATTTTATCCTCAAACAGTTCAAATAAAATTTGAACCGAACTCATTTTTACGTATCATACACTCGGTGACTTTAGCGTCCAAAGTTTAGACCTGAAGATTCGATGAAGGAAGTAAAGGTCGACCAAGACATGGGAAAAAAACGACGACGATGAGAAGGTTCCCTTCGTTCGTTCTTTCTTTTCTCAGTCAATTTTTCGAAGCGAAATTTTCAACTTGGAGACAGGATGTTCCTGGTCGGAAATTTGATCGACCAACCTTTCTGTTTACCGTCGTTCATCCGGCCCGAGTCGAGCGGAATAAAGGTTGCCTCTGAGCGAACCTCGCGCTGAGAGGAAATAATATCAACTGACTTCGGAATTATTAGATCGCTTCACTTTGATATATATCTCTTGAGCGACCTTGATCTCCAGAAAAAGAACGTCTTCTGCCATTTTGTGAGAAACGAGTTTATCCTTTTTACTACAGTGGCAGGCTTTGCAGATGGTGGGTGAAAAACGACCCACGCTCGAAACTATTATAGAAAAAGAAATGTCGATAACACGAATATCACGAAGAAAAATTAACTAAAAAAACATGTTTGTTAATCTCAATATTTGCTCTTTTGTATCGAACAATTTTCCCCTGAACACTTTCTCGTGTCGTCAAAGACAATTGAAACATTTTAGGTGGTCAAATATCTGTGTATGGTAGAGTACTCGTTTGTTACGAATGCAAACAAATTCCTAAAATTGATCCTAGTTCCACGGAGATTGAGAACATCTTTTACCTGCAACAAAGCGCGGAGATTCCAAGTCTGTGCACGACGCACATCCAGCAAGCTCTGCACGAGCGGCAGCAAGGTGTCCAGTTGCAGTCGATCATTGCTCAGCGCGACGACACCATTGCCAAACGAAACCGAGTGGGAAAACACAGACAGGGTCGATAAGAACGAGAAACCGAACGCGGGTGAACGAACCACTTCGAAAACACAAACGCCCAAGCACGGGGGACGAAAACTGTTGTCACGACGCACAGGTTGGCCGTGTCCCATGAGAACTGGGGCTTGGAATGTGCTTTATCGCTCTTGGCACCTGATATCGAAAGCTTATCTCGCTCGTGTCGCTTTTTCTGTGTGCATACGGTCGCCTCGCCTATCTTTCGGTGGAACGTCTACAGACGTGTAAAATTGTGTGCGTGCACTCGTGGCCTCTTCACAAGTCGTCGGTGTTCAAAGAGTGAAACTCGCTTCTATTCTCAATCAAAATTTCTACTTAACGTCCACGGAGCGAAATTCACGGTCTGAGAGAAATTCGTTTCTCGTTATTTCTTTCGTTTCTGTCGTCGTCTTCTTTTGATGAGTTAATGAAGGCTGGCGATTGAATGCGACCGACATTCCAACCAATTATCGTCGTCAGATTATTTTAACTGGTGTAGGGACTTGTCGAATTGTTTTCTATTCGAATACGGTGATGGGTTTCACTAGTTGGGCACAACTGGAGTACTTGATAATTCGAATGTTCAACTCCCTGAATATTTCTCGAATGCAGTTAGAATGCTTGAGTAATAGAGTACAATTAGAATGCTTAGGTACATTTGAATTATCCTACACAATCAGGATAGAGGAAATGTATTCTTTTAAATAGAATTTCAAATAATATTCTGAGGCAACGTCCACGAGTTCTGGAATAATAATAATTCGGTCTGAATACACCAAATGTATTAAAGGGAAACGAACGATCAATTCGACAGGGGCGTTTTCATCTTTTGTCGAGTCAAGATAAAGCTGCTACCATGTCGATTGGCTAGCGCTTACGTGCACGCACGTGGTCGATTGGATTGTTCTGTTTGCAAGGAACACGCGGTGTCCGTGCACACCTGACAGGACAAACAGCGCAAGCGAACGGACATGCAACCCTATCGATGAGTCACTGTGACAAATATACAAAAAAAACTATGGTAACCGATCGCTTCAAATTGGACTGCACTACACAGACATACCGAGAGAATAACATTACTTTTCATTTTCAATTTTCTATTCGTCATATTTCTAGAAAAAAATATTTCAAGAAATTCTAATAAATATTAGGCACAGGAAAAAGTTCGTGCGGTTTATTCGTTAATTGTAACTATACAGGATGTCCCAAAAATGTTGTAACATCTTGAAAGAGGTGGTTCGGGAGGTGATTTGAAACAACTTTTTCCTTAGCGAAAATGTTGTCCAAGGCTTCGTTGAGGAGATATTAAAGGAAAACACTGACCAATCAGAGCGCGCGTAGACCGTTAGAGCGGCCGCGGTAGCGAAGGCTATATACTAAGCGGCCGCGCTCGTACGCGAACAAGTGCCTCGACGCGTATCGAAGGACATTGGACGCGGCCACTCAGCGCGTAGCCTTCGCTACCGCGGCCGCTCCAACGGTATCCGCGCGCTCTGATTGGTCAGTGTTTTCCGTTAATATCTCCTTAACGAAGCCTCGGACAACATTTTCGCTAAGGAAGAAGTTGTTTCAAATCACCTTCCGAACCACCTCTTTCAAGGTATTACAATATTTTTGGGACACCCTGTATATCGATTTTCGCGTGGTAATTGGCAACTGTAAGACATGAATTTGGTTTCATTTTAAAGCTTGATCTTTGTAATTGGTATGCATGCTCTGTGAAGTTCAATTGTTTCGTTGTTGTGTAGCTATAGGAACAGTAAACACGGACAGCGAAAGAGTAAAAAAATTCGTGCTTTTATTCTTTACGAATTTAAACTTGACAGTATAGCAGCAAATGCAGCAAAACGCATTTGTAGCGTTTGTGGGGAAGGCGCTATTAGTGAAAGAACCGCACAGAAATGGTTTAAAAGGTTCAAAGAAGGAAATGAATCGGTAGATGACGAGCCGCGTTCAGGGTATCCATCTGTCATCGAAGACGAAAAATTCATCGAGTACGTAAGTTCAAATCCAAGAAAAAGATGTTCTGAGCTTGCTCAAGTATTCGAATGTGAAGAATCTACCGCAAGAAAGCGAATTCATTCGCTTAATTTTCATAAAAGATTGGGCAAATGGATACCGCACCGTTTAACGGAAGAGAACAAATACTCCCGACTAAACATTTGCAATATCCATTTATCGATCGAATTTTAACTTGTGACGAAAAGTGTGTGGAATATGATAATATACGACGGATCACACCACTGGGTTCAGAAGTGGTCATGTGCAACAGGAACCATACCAAAACCAAGTCTTCATTCGAAGAAGGTGCTGATCACTGTTTGCTGGACTACACGAGGTATCGTTCACGTTAATTTTCTTCCACGTGGCAGATTATTACTGCAGATACTTATTGCAAAGAAATTGATGAAGTCATTGTTGAAATCAATGATAAATGGCGATTATTTCGTTGAATAAACCTGATTTAAAACAGATTTGAGTATTTGTATTTTTCTCTGAAAATCCGTACGAACTTTTTCCGGTACCTAATACTTTAGGGTATCCTTATTAAGTGTCTTAAATTATGGTTTTAATATTAGTAACAGTTTAGTAGAATACGATTCTTTTCCATATTATACAAATTACTGTCTATTTTGTAAGATTTCCAAGTATTCAGCCTTCGTTTCTTACAATTGTTCGCCTTTCTATCGACATAGAGAACAGTTACAGTGATCGAATTATGTTGTTCGTCTAGTATCGGTTCGTAAGTGGAAACTGCGAATCTCGAACCGGGACGCCGTCACACGATGACGCACGAATTCTCGTTGATATCGCGCTCGAGTGACGACGTCACGATCTAGTCCGAGCAAAATTCATTTCGTTACACGAGAATCTAATGAAGTTTCCTTGTTTCCGGAATCCCTCGACTCTTTCGCCATCCGCCAACTTTTACTGTGTATAGCCACCTTCCCACGCGAGATACGGCATCCGCATGACTCAGTTAACCCTACGACTCCTCGCGAGGCATATTTAGCGTCGATCTCGATTTCTCGTTAATCACTTTATAATTGCACGTACAGTTATTCCGAACATAATGCTGGCAATTAGCAATGCACAGAGTGAACTGTTTGAAACTGAATACCTGGATAACTCGGTTATTTTCAAATGTAGAAAAGAATGTTTTGGAACAGAAATTGGACCGATGACAACGGTTTATCGCGTTGTGGTCGTATGTCGGGCTACACCCGACGAAACAAATTTGCTATACTGGGTGTA
Source organism: Hylaeus anthracinus (assembly GCF_026225885.1). Lineage (NCBI taxonomy): Eukaryota > Metazoa > Arthropoda > Insecta > Hymenoptera > Colletidae > Hylaeus > Hylaeus anthracinus. The sequence goes on along the minus strand of NW_026534333.1, from coordinate 11,168,117 downwards.
AGGCGGATCATGTTTGACAGACATGGTCGTAATTTAGCTTCAACTTGAGCTTTATTTAAAGTTTGTTGTTGATAAGCCAATGTTTGCACTAATCTATTCATAGATATTACATGGTTATTAGATACTTGTTAAAGGTTTCTTTGTTTTACACAACTCCCTAATTTTGGACTTCTATCGTCACGAGTCAATAATTCGTGTTATCATAACGCAACTCTGTACATTACATTTACATTACATTCCAATCCATGTTTGTCGTGGTCCACTGGCTCCTATTATAGCTCGGGTACATCGGCGTCGCTAAACCCGTACTGTAGCTGCGTATTCTAACACTACAGCCCCTGAGGTCTTGTAACTAGCGATCGAGAATAGTGAAAATGTTCTGTACGGCCAAAATAGTACAATAGTCTTGTCAAAAACTTTATCCCAATGTTTTAAAAAACATACGATTATCTACAAAGTTATTTTCCGAAATAAGATACCCGTGACGTAAAATAACCTGTTATTTCAAATAGTATTCAAAACTTCCAGTTAGTGTCTCATTGGATTAATATCAATTTATTTGTTTACTTCGAATGAAATGAGTCTATTTTGCGATGGTTGATAAACTGTTTTGAAAAACGACGACGAACAAGTCATCGTTCCGAGACATTTGATCAAAGTCCCGTTTCACTTTCGTCGAGGAAACGAGAGTGGATTCGCTGTTTGGTTTAGGGACGAGCAGGCTTCCGGTCGTCAGGTGCGCGCCCCTGCGATTCGAGCGACAGGAAACGCAGGTGTACACTGTCGGTGGATCCACCCTAACCGAGGTCGAACTAACCCAGTCTACGACCGACCCGTAAAGCAACTTTCACACGTGTGTCGTGGATTCTTTCAATGGTCGAGAATTCTAACAGTACTCGAACACTCAAGTATTCTATTACAATAGTACTCGAATCGATAAAGTATTTTATTAGCGTACGAATAATTTTATTTGAATACTTGTTGTCTTTAGAAGATTTTCCCCACGAAAAAAAAAGATATTTTAATAGATGGGCACTAGCGAATAATTCGAATAATATTCCAATAAAATAATTCGAATAATATTCCAATAAAATAATTCGAATAATATTCCAATAAAATAATTCGAATAATGATCGAATACCGAAGGAAATATTTGAATCGCTAGAGAATTCGAACATTCGAACACAGGAAGGTCCGACAAATCCTAGTTGAAGTGTGAATGAAGCTTAAGCATAGTTCTTTCCTTCGAGAGGCGAGAGGTGAAATTCGGAAGGGGATTTCGGATTCAGGGGAGCATATCACAATGACGGCAGGTTCGAATGAACAGTCGCAGGTAAGCTGCCCGTCGGCTTTTCTTCGTAAAGTTTCCATTGAAAAGACCGCCGCTACCACAAACGCCACGCTTAATATTAATGGGCTCACAACAGGACGCTTTGAATTGCCTCGAATCTATGACTGGAAGTTTCACTTGAGAAGGATCATTTCTGATTTTTAATAACACAAGTCCAAAAGAGCTACTCATATTTTTAGAATTTTTTTTTTTTTTTTGAAGAAAGTCATGCAATTAAATTAATTCATTATCGATACAATATTTTCAATTCGTGCTTGAACAGCATGATTATTTTTGTTCTATTTATCAAAATATAATAATTATTTCTGAATCCAAACAACCATCCCAAAGATATGTATGTGTTTCGTAAGTAAACAACGAGATAAAAAATGTTCAGAGATTAAACAAATTTTAGGAGACGATGTTTAAATGGCCATATATCTCTTTCGAGATTTTTTGAACGACTCGAATCGTCGCGTGACTGAACTGCTTGAAAACCTGTGGAGGCTGCCCGTCGATGACCACGCCGAATTCTTTCAAGATTTTCTTGAGCGTGGAACGCATTCACTGCACGTCCATGCACATGCCTGCTCGCCCCTCGAATCGTACACCGTGCTTTAAAGATCTCGGAAAAACGGAAATCCTAATTCGTGATTTCTCCGCGTCTGATTTACTCGACAAGGTAGCCCGCGCAACTCGATTGTTCTTTATTGAGTCACAATTTTGTTCCTTATGCGAGCAAAATTTCCTGACAGCAATAATAATTTATTTATCATTCGTTATTCCCTGTTTTTTTTTTTTTTTATTTATTTACTATTCGATTTCTCTATTGTAACAAAGGAAAGTCATGTGACGATAGACAGACACATTCAATTAAAAACATGAAATTTGATCCAATGCGTAATAAAAATTACTCTGGATGAGGATCATATTTCAAACCTTAAAACCAAAGTAAAAGATTAGGGTCTCCAGGCGGGAACTATTGAAACACGAGTTCGTCCAGGTCTATGGTACAGGTATGTCGTTCCTTCGAGAAACAATCGGGATCGTTACAATTCGGTTTGGTCACGCAACCGATTCCGATCTACCCGAACGAAAGGAAGCGAACCCTACGATATTACCGATTTTTATTGCTTGCGGACTAGCCGAGTTTACGGCGGCGACGGTCACAGTGGCTCGCCGTAATAAACTTTTAATTATGGCGGTCGTTTCAACCTTGACGATAAGTCAGTGATTCTCATTAGTCTATTCACACACAGATATGAGAGTAAAATATATTTTGTAAAATTTCTATTGGCAAACATTAACCAATTAATTCTTCTCGAAATAGCATTTCTTTTTCAGCTAGTCGAATGGCTTCAAGTTTCACAGGGAATTAAAGTACAGTCAGAAATTTGTTCGAAATCTAAGTATACCAGCTTTTAGTCTTACAATAGCATAGTATCGCGTCCTTCGTTAAATATTCTATTTATATTACCAACGACACACGACGCGGTTCGCCGTGACTGGCGTTAATAAAATACCCATCGATTTTCCACGAAAACATAATTGATCCATTCTTTTTTTTCTTCTTAACCGACGCAACTACCAACCTTGGACGTCGCGATCGTTTACGTTGGTCCAAGGATGGAGAGAGAGAGGGAGCTTGAATGCAGATTCACGGGGAAAAGAAGAGGAGCCGCCGATAAAATGCTCCACTTCCCAGGTGGCTGCGTCGTTGCGGCTCATTATGGCTAAAGATTGGAGAGTGTTGCAAGAGGCACATGGCGTTTAAGTACCGTTTTCCATGCCAAGGAAACCGCCCAGAACGTTCCACCACATTCTATTAATCGGTTTGATCAACGACCACAGTGTTAACGTCCACGCTCCTTTATTAGAACCTGTCTCACGATCCTACGGTTCTTCCATTGATCTCGAAACCTATTTGAGTGTAGTCGAACTTGGATTGTTGCAGAAAAACGGGGTTGAGAATGCCTACAATTATCGAGGTAACCACTCCAATAATAAGGAGCCCTTCTTACACAGTATATTTCTACTAACTATGGTCACATGATTCTACTACCAGTCACTCTGCTCCATAACATAAATCGTTGCTAAATAATCACCCTCCCCCAACTTAAAATAACGATGGGAGCACTTACCCAGCAATGTTCAACCAGAACTATCGACACTCTAAGCATTGATGTATACAAACCTGCAACAAAGTAGAAGAATATCGTTAAAATCAAATTAAATAATGAATTAACTAATATATTTATTTATTCGCGGAATGTACCATTTTATACGAAAAATGAGAAATATCCGATAAAGAGAATAAGATACATCAGGAGTAAGAGCAAGATGTGGCCGCATCTCGTACTACAAGCGCTCGGTTACCGAACTTCGAAGCGGTGCCGCGTGTGCAACGACGTGACACTCGTTAATACACTGTCAATTTTTACATTTTTCATTGTACCTTCTTAAGAGTATCATCAGTGGATTGGTGAGGTTTTTCTGATGAAAGTAAGTTCACACACGAGCTTAATCGAACTAATCTTAATTACGAGGCGTTACTGTTATCGGATCAGTCCCGTCGCTACTTCTATCGATCAACGCCCATTAAGAAACCAATACAGAATCGTAATCGAGACGAGTTCCATTGTGCACCGACTATTTATGGAATCGTCAGCCGCATTCGATCGTGACGAGGACACGATGACGAGCGTCACGCGAACATTGGTACCATACGAATCGTACATTCCATCAGGTTTCTCCTTCGTCGAACACAGGCGACGATATGTCTACTGAAAATCGATCAACGCGAGAGAGCAAACAAAGAATAGGTCGGATTTGTGATTAAGGCTGTAACTCAGCTGTTGCTTAACCTCGCTCGTTCATTATAGCATTGCCAGTATATTACACATAGGGCTGTTTTCACTCTTAAAACCGTTTTTGGGCCAAAATTGTAATTAAGTCTCCGTGAAGTTTATTTCTGCGAAAATTCCAATTTTTCTACGTGTATCGATTGCCGAATTTCCTTTGTAAGTTAAAATATATAATTAACGAAGCGAATTTCTAATCGTGGTAAGAGAAAGATGGCATTTGCATAGAAAGCGAGCCTCGTGGAGAAGGGCGGGACGACGATAGTAATTAATGTTTAATGCAGGAACACACACATGCGTGCACACGCACGAAAGCACTCGATTTCGGAGCTATCGAAGTTGCTAGTTGGAGAGCACAGAACGAAAGCGCCGCTTTAACGGTTCGAACCACTTTCGCAGAGGCCGCGAGAGTGCGGTGAACGAGCACTCGACGTGCACTCTCAACGTGCACGAGTACTTGCGCGCGCGAGTGAAAATGTGCAGAGTAATTCGACCGTTTTCCTCCGAATACATTGAACCGACGTTCGGAAATACAATACCAAACTCGAGAGCGCCATTATACACCCCAGTAATTCCCGCTTCCAAGACTATTTTTCTTTCGGATTCGAATAACGGAATCATTTCTGGAATTTTATACTCGACTGAGAATTGAATTTTCTATGTTTTGTTATCGTAACACCACGAGAGAATTCTGTAGACAGATTGGCGAGATTCCCCTGACGAGAATGACTCCAAACACGACCTTGTTTGGACTATTTTCGATTACACCAAATTCGTATCATTTCTTTAAATCATTCACCTACGTAGAATTAAATGTACTCCGAATGGGGTCGTGTTTGTAATGATTTTGTTGGCGATGGTCTTGCGAATTGATTGGTAATAATCTTATAAAGACATAATAAGCAAAAGGTAACATATTATTTTGTGTTATTGTTTTAAATTACCGAGAATACAGCGGAGAACTGGGATATTATTAATAACTCGTTTGTTATAGTAATATCCTTAGAAGTTTACAAATCAGTACACAAATCTTTAGTTCAATGTACGTACTGGTACAAATACTTTTCTTGAAAGAAAATCCCAGATGTTTCTCATTTCTCAACCAGAAACAAGATGAAACTGCAACAAGGATCGAATGATCACGTGCGTAACGAATGTGATGAATATCGAACGTGTTTAATATCAGCTTAATCTTTTTCTAATGTTATTCTCGTCGCGTGTCGCCATAATGGTGTCAATGGCGAGGAATAAATCGGTCCGCTAAAGACGCTTTTAAATGCCGACGAGCAAATGCGATCCAAGCTGATCGGAATTTTACAACGTACACGATAAGACACCTTATCTTCGTTGCGTAAACAATATTTATGTAATCGTATTTACCAAACTGAAAATAACGTACAAACATTTTGGAAGTGCAACGTGTTCGTGAATTTCATAAATCAACATTTTCGAATGGACGATACTTTCTGTAAAACGACATAGTTGGTAATTAAATTTATCGAGACCAAGTTCTATCAACCAAAACATGCGAAAGCTCTGCGTTTAATTGTAAGATGAGAACAAAAGATTACTAACAATAAGAAGAAGAAAAACGCATCGCCCTTTTAAGGGCATTTCCTTCGTCGTCGAGCTAGGATTGCATTTAACAGTTGCAAAGCGAACCTGATCTCGAACAAGGTCACAGGGATTTCCAACCGCAGAGAAGCAACGAACAATCATGTTTTTATAACAGTGTTTCGCATTGTACTCGAAAATCAGAACGGCCAATCACCGATATGGGAAGCAACGGTAGAGAAACTTTTCACGGAACCTCTTTACGATTGCGAAGGAGGAATTAATTCTCAAATTTGTAATTTATATTCGTAAGAGAGTATTATAATTTTATAATATCGTTGTAAGTGTATTTTCGATGGATTGCTAAGTTTTCCCAATAAAAATGACCCCAAATGCAACCATATTCCAATTATTGTTAATTACACATTTACTTTAATAATTTATGGAAGTTATTATTAAATTTTATCAATATCCTAGTCACTGTCTATTTAGTCGAGCTTCCCGATGAAAGCTCGCGCGAACTGAGCAATCCCACGTGAAACGGTGACAACAATCGCGAAACGAATATCTTCGATCGGGTATTTTGCAACTAAACGAGAATGTTCGCGCGGCGACGAACACGGGCGAATAAAAGGCGTCGAATGATGCGCATAATAGGACCTGGCGAACAATAGGAAAGGCGGCTGTGCACAGTCGATTCGACGATGGTAATACCGTCATCCTCGTTACTAGCAATGGAATCGAACACCCTCAGAGTAAATTTGAATCATGACGCGAGAGGCAAACCAATGGAATATTTGATAGGTATTCGAATACTACGAGTAAATCTCAAATATTTGAGTACTTTGAGAATTGAGTACTTCGACGAATTTAAATTTCTATGCTTCCGTTAACTATGCAATTTTTAAAGGGTGAAATATCGAACTTGATCCCAGCCCTAATGGTTATGTCGCCCTCTCACTCATCGTTACCTTCCACACTTTCCTCCCTGTCGCGAGTCCTTTTCTCTTTCATTCTCGTTTCCTTCGGCGTGTTTTTTTTTTTTTCTTTTTACTTCGAAAGCGGGATACGTGGTCGGAACAGGAAACGCCATGGGAGAGCGAGCAATCGGTATTCCATGGCCGTGTCACGGAGAACCACCACGAAACGCTATACAGCCGCGACGAGAACCGGACCCAGACTGCACCGTGTCGTTTCTAACGATGCAACGCGTCGCTCGATTTTCGTCAATCGGGACTGACGAACTCTGCTATCCATCGTCGAATCGAACAGGAAGCGAGCAATTTTGGAAAGACTTTCAGACGAGTGATTTAATAAGATCAAAGTCAAATCAAAATCGAAGTGAAATATTTTTACGATTAATTTGTTATAATAATTGTAGTTAATATTTTCGAATACCAGGTAGCCTATACTTTTCGATGGAAAGTAGAGAGAGAGTAACGAACTAAAATATAATATAAATATATATACATATATGATAATTATATTTAATTACATATACCTTTAGATATATGCATACGTATTACTCATATACCGTCGCCTTTAGACGCGACAAATTTCATTAATTGTTCGAATTCAACGAAATCGTAGACCTATACCTTTAAAGGTGTACAGTCCGAGATAATGCCGAAAAAATAAAATGGATTCTTTAAAATATCCCTTAAAATACAGGTATGTATACGTATCTATTCACTTGAAGCGTTATAAGCCCAATGAGGCGATTGAATTCGAAGTGAATCGTTCGAATTTGATCGGAAAATGTTGCAACCTGCACGATAACGCCACCCAAACGATAGCAAACGCGAGAAATACGCTTGTACGCCGATCGTACGAGCAATCTTATTCTGATCTCTGGGAAAAGAAAGACTTTCACGACGATAAGCGTTCCCGTGTCCGAGCCCAATGATTCGCGGTCTGGTGTCTGTTATCCGAGCCATGGATATCGATTTGCACTCACGAAATCGATATCGAGCCGATGCCCACCGTTCACGCTGCTGCTCGACGGTCGTTCGTACTCGCATAACATTTTTTCACGTCGCGCTACGGAGCGGATTTGCATTTGACGGAACAGAGAGCTCGAGGACTCGACCGTGTCGCCTTAAAAACAGCTCCTGCTGGCTTCGTATCGCGTTATCGGTATTCTTGTCTTCGCGCTTCTCTTCGAACAAAAATCGGCCATCTTCTTCGTTCGCGTATGCTTCACCTTCCTACACGCAACGTGTCAAAGTTTTCTATGGAATCACGTGCTTGATTTATTCGTACATTACGACTACTTTTATGGTAAACACAGACATACAGAGATCAAATTTGCTTTTCTTTGCAATTATAATTATTAACAGATTATAACATTGAAAACCTACTGTGGAGACCGATACCAGGAAGGACTATCAGAGAGACGGGAGAGGCCCGGTGAGGGGATGAACCATCCCACTCGAGCGGGATGTAAAGATGGGTCAGTTGTAAATAGAACGGCAAGCGACACACAGTGTACAAGTAAAATAAAGAAATAAATACAGAGGTATACAAGGGAACTATATTCATTATTACCACCCGTCACATCACACCTACTTTAAAAATGTTTTTGTCGTTGCTTTAAGTCTGGAGAATAAGTTAATTATTACCTCGATATTATATATAAAATTCGCTTAGAAATTACGTTACTTTTATACAGGCGTGCAGCGGACGCACGAAAATTAAAATTTGTTTTTTCGATTGTAATCATACATTCCACTTGTGCGTGTAGAAATGCATACCTTTACAATCTCAATTATTTACAGACAAATCACATACACGATTCCACTTGGAAAACAATTACGATCTTCATACGTATGTTCTCTGCGCGTCCTCTTACGAAGAATCGATTCAAATTAGGTGTCTTAGGTTCGTCCAGTCGTCTAAATTCAATTTCCTAAATACGATCGGATCGTGTCAGTCTAAAAACGTAAAATTAAATCTCGAAAACGATCGAGCGATCGCTTGGTTCGTTATTGTCAACGACTGCGGAAAAGGAAAGCCGCGTACGCGGCTGGTATTGGGCCAGTGAGGCGTCAACATCCGTCCGGTGGATAAACGAGAGCTGTCGAAACAGGAAATTCGTTACGGGCGCAATCCTGAAGAGCTCTCTCAGCAGACTGCATAAATGCCTTAGTTACTCTCGATGAAACTTGTTTATGAAATTTTTTATTTCAAACCCTTCCCCGCCCCTAAATTTTTCATTGGTTCGTAGTTACGAACTTCCTACCGCCACGACATAGCGTTAACGTTTTGTACTCGATTCGCCTGATATGACATGGAATATTGTTACTTCGAAAGAAATTGAATGAAATAGTTGTAAATTGAACAGAATCTTGTATACATATCTATCAATGAATTATACCAAATGTCAAAAGTTCATGACAAGTACTTTTGTTGGAAAAAAATACGTTGCCTCAAAACTGATGAAAGAAAAAAGAGTACCCCATTAATTACAATAAAGTATTCATTAATACAAAGACCTCGCACGTGTGAAATCTGCAAATTCGATACATAATGACGTTTATTATTATTGATTCGTTAAAGAGAGCCTGACAGGAGGAAAACTGGGACAGAGATCACGATTCGCAGAGAAAATCGAGCGTGCGGCCGAGAGAAGAGAAAAGGAGCGAGCGATCTACGGGTAGCCTAGTTTCGAGTAGCGCGAGGACGACGCCTCGCGTCGGCACGCTTCAGCACGAAAATCCGAAAGCGTTCGTTTCGAATTCATTCACGGCGTGCTCCCCGTTCAAAACTGACCCGATGTCAATGGACGCATTCATTCGCACCTGAACGCTTACCCTGTACCGTCTATGAATAACTTGCAGGTAATTTCCTTCCCGCTCGAGAACGCTCCTCGTGTCACCGTTTCGAATACGATGCACGAGAGAGAGAGAGAGAGAGAGAGAGAGAGAGAGAGAGAGAGAGAGAG
>NW_026534333.1:11148438-11158419 GCF_026225885.1 Hylaeus anthracinus | reverse complement strand
GAGAGAGAGAGAGAGAGAGAGAGAGAGAGAGAGAGAGAGAGAGAGAGCTCGAAAGTTTACTCTTCACGCTGAAAATGTCAGGTTGAAGGATAATTTCAACAACCTGGTTGCATCTTTTGTTACAATACTATAAAGTATGATTAAGCATTAAGTAATATAGAACCAGCCTCATAAGCATTCTCTTTATTTGTCTATTGAAGAAGTTTGTCGAAATTAAATGATAGATTTGATGTTCCCAAGTAAATTTGTCGTTATAAATATTAGGTTGTCCCAAAAGTTTCTTCCCTTTCGTTAATAAGTAACGCATACACAATATTTTATGTCTAATGTTATGTTATCGAATTGCGTACGATTCATTTTCCTCCACTGCTGTTTCAACATTAACATCTAAAAAATCAGTTGTTTATTTATATAAACATTGCCACACAAGATAACTGAGTGCAAGTCACGGAAGAACCTTTCGAGACAACCTAATATGTACACCATCTCAATACAAACAAAAACCCTAACGACTATGAGATCTCAGAAAACACGGCCTACGGATAATTTTGTTGTCTGTCATAGTTCCCCTTCCCCCTTCTCAAAATCAAACATTTTCCCCCTGAGCCATATCTTCGTATCATTAAAAGCAACAAAGATATTTTAGCAAGTTTTCACATGATCCAATTGGTGCTACGGGTAGTACTAGAGACAAGAATTCATAAAGAAACGGCTTCCACATAGTAAGTGTTGCAGGGCAAAAGGGCCCTCCACCCTTGAGCTAAAACCCCGAGATCTCTTGTTAGAGGCTGCGAGAGGTTGGGAAACGCTGGGACAGAGCGAGGCGGAGCATCGCGAAGGACTGGAAAACGCATTGTTTAGGCTGCACTTACACCGACCGACGGTGGGTGTGTCGCGAGCATGAAATACCGACGAAGCGACTACAGAAGGGAAGGAGTCCGTTCGGTGACCGACACTCGAAAGCCACGTGAAAGATTCTAGCGGACCCCAGCCCAGAGATGGAGAAAATTACCAAGAACGATAAACTTATTGTAAACGTCGTATTACTTACTATTAAACCCTACAAACAAATCTTCTTCTAATTTCTACACTTTTGCAAAAATAAATTTTACCATGTTATTGGAGCAAAAAATGATACGAACAGTCATAACTCAGTATTTATAAACATCTAAATTTCGCAATTCTTACACTGTTCTTTGATTGAATTTTTATTCGTGCATTGGGAAATATTTGATCGCGAAATAATGCCCAGTTCTATTTTCGACTCGTTATTTGAAATTTCTATCCGGATAAGAACGTTTCTCCTCTCTGGACCATGGTCACCGGACTCTATTCGAGCCTTTGAGCGAGATCCGTTCGGTTCTATCGACTCCGGTTTCGGGAAATTAATCTCCAGACCCCGGTCCGCTGCACCGTCGAGGTCCAAGCGATACACGTTTAATTAAAAGCACGGCGCCCGTTTTCGAAAATAAAACAACCACCGTGGAATAGCGTCGCAGACGCTCGTCAGAAATTTCGCTGAAACGATCTCGAGGAATTGTTTAATCGGCGTCCACCTTGTTGTGGATGATCGACCAGACCGCTCTATAAATAAAACGCGGATAATAATACGAAAAATAATAACGAACAGAAAGATAAATAATAACAAAAAATATTCTTCAATAGAAAAACAAAGAGTTTGTTGGTGAAGAGGTTTTCGTTTTCACGACTCTGTAAGAAAGTTTGAAACAAAATTAATGACTTTGAACTCCCTAACAATCATTGACATTCCTATATAGGACCACGACAACGTCATCACAATAAATCCCCCGTAGAATCTTTCCCAAATGTTCTTTCTTACTTTCGAAAATAAACGAGTTGCCAAGGTGCCGTGATTCAAATTCCTCACCCTCTATACATATTACGATTCATTTTTTGAAATTTCCCAAAGGCCGGCGAGCAACAATTTGAGAAACACTGCTCTAAGGCGACAAGCAGCAGCAGAGGGCCCCCTTTACCCGTGCCCCGGAAAATAAAATAATTATTGTACTCGAGGAATATTTTCTATCCCGCCCAACGTTGGATAATTAGAGCTAATAAATCACAACGAGGAACTCCTCGCTGAATGTTCGGATTAAAATTCGCTAATAAAAGCTTCTACCGTCACACAGGGGGCAGTGCTTCTCTCCCTTCTCTTTGGACCTTTCGTTGGCTTCGTAAATGCGCACTTTGCAGAGAGGCGAAATGGAGGACGATATTGCATTATGGTATTCCATTAGCACTATTATCTTTATTGCGTTATAATTGCAGAGCTCCCGGCAAACGACCCCCAGACTTTGACACATAGATTAATCTCCGCGTCGAGTCTAGGACAATTCTTCTCCTGGCTGTGTGGCGGCTCTGAGATTCATTTAAAACTGTCGAGACGGCAGAACGAACAAACTTCTGGACTTATCCGGTCCGTAACACTCCCGGCTGGTTTCTCCCGATAACGGAGATTTCTGGCTCTAAGGTGTACTCCACCGCGACCACCGCGACATCTAGCGATCACCTGCAGAGTTCACTGTGCAACGACGAAACCACAAACCGTCTAGGTGCAGTTGCATTCGTCACTTGCAGGGATCTACCGTAGATCATCCGTGTACAGTCCTATACCAGCGATCAATGTTGGGCGTTATTCGAAGTAATTCTCAGCTCGAAATGATCGTTTCGATAAAGATTCGTTCGAATAAAATTTTATTAGAATAACTTTCCATGATAAAGGATAAACTGGATGCCATTCAAAGATTGACGAATCGGGTGTTCCAATTAAAATTAATTTTAATAAGAACTTGTTCCACAGTATGTTTTTATTCGAATAAGGCTTCTGTAGGGTTACGAATGAATCTGTCATTTTTCGTGTCGTTTCTAAACAATTTTACACCTATGATACAGTCCCGAACAGAGTCAGGACAGGTGAAACCAGAGGAAGAGTTTTGGTTACGTGACGGCTATGTTTACATTCAACTCCATCTCCCGAAACGGACGATAGTAACTTTAATATCGTAGTAGCCTGACACGAATAGATTGAAACTCAATTAACAGGGCAACAACATGTCGCGTGGATCGATCTATACAGACCTTGATTCACGTTAAGACGAAATAATTCAGTACGACTTAAACTGGTATTGGAAAACAATATCGGAATGCTTTCGATACACGATTTCTTCGCACTCATTAAAATTTCAAGAAAACGAAAACAGTTTTGGTACTCACCTGCAAATCGGTTGTTGGTCGTCACGTTCGTCCGGTTGATTCAGGAAATTGCCGTCGTTTATCGCCGAAGACGTCGAGCCCCGCGGTGACCTTGGCCCGCCTTCTGGTTCTCCAATCAGGACTTCTGTTTGGCCATTTTGGAAGGGACTGCTGGCACGTCGTTCCCCGATCCTTCCACCCTGCACCGGTGTCTGGAAATGCAAGTGTGATCACACAATTATTGACAAAACATCAATAATTTACCGATGAAAACATAAATATTGTATTATTTGTGTAGTCAAAACGTAAATTTATACACTAGCGAGTGTACATGATTGGAGTTATACGTCTAACGGTACAGCTCCGCTGAAATGTATCATTTTCATTAACACGTTCGTCGCCACGTCATCCAGAAACGGGTGACAGGACTTTCTATTAAGGAACTAAAAAAATAAATTTCAAAGGTCAATAAAACAATCATTCGCAATAATGAAAATAAGTCTGGACAGGTTTCGTGAATTTGCCGACGTTAAAAAATTAAATGCTACGAGAGATGTTTAATTATCTAATCGACAATAATCTCGAGACAAAATTTTAAGTCTATAGAAATTTTCACGAGTTTTAGCTTGGCAGTGAACGTGTTAAATGTATCAAATCCCTAGTAAACTCCACCAATTTGGATATTTTTTTGCAATTTATATTTGGCGATACAACAGTAAGCCTTAATTTTGTAAACAATCTAATCGACGAGGAATCAATAACCGGTAAGTCCCATCTTTAACTGGAAGGTGAATCACGGTTACGCGGTTACGAGATGAATTTCGAACAAACATTCTATCCGCGGGGAAATCAAGCTACCGCGACTACTTTTTCGCACGTCGCAGAATAGACGTTGTCAACAGCGCGGTGAGATTGAAGAGCGCCGTTAGTGAGCTGTGGAACGCGAGTACGCTTCGTTAACGATCTAAAATCAATAAAAACTTTATCCAGGTCACAAAACCGATTAACCCTTGTGGTTCTAACGATGAAAGTCTACGATCGGGACGAGCGTTCTCTGAATGGGACCCAGTGCAAAAACGATTATCCACAGTTATTATTGCACTCTACATTAACGTACACATCATGTTCAATAATACCTCGCAGTATATTTTCTTTAAATACAACATTTGTTCGGAACTACAACACCTTCGTTAAAGGTAAAATATTCCGTTCAAGATCAAATTCTGCCTGCTACAAATCACTTCACTTTAAATATTTTTGTAAATATTTAAATACTTAAATAACGATGTGTGACAAAAAAAAAAGTTCATACTTTTCTTGAAGCTAGTAGTGTTTACTTTGAATATCAATCAGAGCCTCGTTTTTTACAACAGAGATGGGCAAAATTTGTATCTAAAAAGAAAATTTCAAAGAGAACTGAACGACCGTTTACAAACGGCTGGAGCGCCCCGAGGGTTAATCGTGTGTATTAACTCGTTCCTCGAGGCACTTTTCATCGAATTCCAAGCAACGTTCACCTGCGATTAATTATGTAGGAATGAAGTACAGACAACGAATTGCAATTCCGGGAAATGGTTACTTCACGCTTAACCCATTAGAACGGACGCGTTTACATAAGCAGCGCGAAGGAGAAATCATTTTTTTTACCTGAACGGTGTAAAGATAGAAGTGAACCGCGAGTCGCTTTCAAGGATATTAAAAACACCGATATGCACGGGTTAGCTGCTTGCCAGGTGTTACTCTTTATCTTTCGCGCTCAGTTGCGACAGCGTGTCCCATCGGAAAAATGAATTCTTTTCAACGTAAAAGAATAGAAGAATAGAATACCAGACGGATATGTAGATGAACGAGTCTGTTTGAACAGTGAGGAACAAAAAGATTTGAAAATTTGCTTAACCCCTTGTGTTGCAGTGTTGTACGTGTTCCACGCCCGTTCGAGATACTTTTTTAATAAAACAAGCGTTTCACGTATCCTATTAGCATAATTCATCGCGTTAGATTGTAAGGAGGTCAGGTCTGGGTAATAATAAGTTACAATATATATGTCAAGGAGAAATACTCTTACACGGGGTACTGATTACTTTTAAATATACATTACGTTGTATTTACTATTTAGAATTTGGTATTTTCAACAATTTACTCCAGACGAAGTTATTTTAGATACCGCAATACGAATCGATCCACTGCAAACCGTGAATAAAAATTCATAATTAACTTTCCCAATAATAGATATAACATTGTCGGAAGATTGATAAATGTCATGGGTCAACATCAGTTAGAATTCCACTTTCCTTTGTACAAAGCAATTCGTCTCTGAAAAGGTTAAAATGATACAATGAAGGTAGACGCCTACAGTTGTTAAACTCCAATGATAAATGTATATAGAAGGTCAAGTTATTCACATTTGTCTGCATTAAACATTGTCTTCTTTCTTTTAGACCGTAAGACGCCCCTTCGCACTTTGGAAAACACTGTGGCGAACCGTTGCATCGCGTTGCTACGTTTCGTGATAAATAAATGAATAAAAGATTTCTTTCGCTAACCAAACGATTGGTTTCCTCGGGACCGCTCTGGGGCTTGTTCAACGCGTCCTTTCCTTCGCCGGCGTCCTTGGTGTCCTTTCCTATGATTTTCGGGATCGTTCCGTTGCTGAGCTTCGCGGTAAATGCATTCGGACTCGGTTCCCTGCGACAGAATCGATAAACACGTTAAGCCTGCCATAGAATACGAAACAAAATACTGCTACACAACAAATTTTACTTGTAACTTTGTCACGCGTGTTTCTATAACGCGATATTAAAATCTGTATTGTAACAGGTTCACCAAACATTTTGCATCTCGATATTAATAATCGTAAAATATAATTTTAATATTCTTCATTTGGCATTTCTGGTTTTCTATTTAACGGAGATAAGAATTTTGTTCGTTTCTGCTACGGCAATGGTTTCCGGAATAAAAACAACGACGCCATGCGCGGTTGCATCGCAATGGGATATCAATCACGCCAATCGCTATTTCTCGCATCCGGTCTGTAATTGTACTTCCCATTGGTGGGTACCGTGAGTTTTCACGTTTCGAACATACTATGCCACGCTACAAACAAATCGGAACCGTTAAAGGCAACATTTCAAACAAGGGAAGCTCGAATTCTTCCAAAATAAAGTTCATGGGAACCTAATCGCACTGTTCTTTTTCCATTTCGATCAAAAAACCGATTTTGAAGGTGAATACACACCCTCGTAATACTTGTGGTTATTTAAACGATATTCTAAAAACGATTTCAACCAAAATGCCAATTATGCTACAAAGGATGCTCGAGACCACAGAGAAACTGTTTCATAATTCAAATACAAGCACAACGATCGTCAAAGTTGTTATCAAAATACCCTACTTATATGTGTTACAGTTTATGAACACCGGCAGAAAGGCAAGAATGGCGGATGACGTTGAGTTGGAGCCACTGCAGGTCCGCAAATGTTTTATTTCCGAGTTACAGGCTTTCAATGTTTCGTAACAGAGGTTATGCCTCGAACGGAATGTCAAGTATGTAAACATGACTCTAATTTCGCTCGAGCACGATAGCATAACGCGAACCAGTGCTTCTCAAACTACGGTCTGCGAATGTATAGGTGGGGGGCAGTAAGCTCTCTAAAATCACTATACCGAATCTAAGTGATAATGAAATAAATGCATATTTCTTTGGTAATAGAAACGATAAAATAAGAAAAATTAATCATTAAATACAGATTTAATGAACTTCAATCAACGTTTCAATTACTGTTCTTTTTCAGAACACGCAATGGTTCAACAAAGTACATTTCTAATAATATAATAGAATTAACAATTAAACATATCCATTTTTTATCAGATGTATCAGATAGAGATTAAAAAAGATGAAAAAATACATTCAGGTCAAGTTACGAATTTCGAGTAATTAATTACTTAGTGCTGTACAATTAAATGCAAACCAATTGCTCGTTTCCGTGGGACTGTATAATGCCGGAGAAACATGGTTACAGTTGTCTCGTCCCAAAGGGACAGGCATGTTTACATATTTGACATTCCGTTGGAAACATGACCTTTGTTACGAAACTTTCAAAGCACGTAAAGTCCGAGACGAAGCATTTGCAGACCGATTTTTATACGATTTTTATGGATCAATGCAACGAGCAGAGAATGTGCTCCCTCGGCTAGATTTTTTCAATTACTACAATACTTTTATTTACACCTAACAGATTTCAGGTGCGATTAAAAACTTAATTCAGTTACCAATTACGCGAGACAATTAACTCTAAGAAGTTGACAACGGATTAATTGTAACTGTCGCAGTTCACGCAATTACGGAAGTCGATTGTTAATTAAATGACAGAGTGTCCAACGGTGAACAACCGAAGGCAGGCAACCGTCAAGAACGAAATGTCCACTTACTTGTCGGCAAGCGTCACGGTAATTTGGTTGCCAGTCACATTTTTGCTCGCGTTGACCCCGCTCGTGGACGCCACCGACTCGTTGATCTGCACAGAGAATAGAGAGCATCCAAAACGATCAGCGAGGTTATACCCTGGCAAACGGCCGCGCTTCGCCGTTAAAAACAAAGGGCTCCGAGACGGGAAAGCAGCTCGATCGATGCTCTTTTTCGTCTGTTTTGCCTTGGCACGCGACACGGACGGATCCCAGAGAGGGAGAGAAACAACAAACGATGGAGAAAGAGAGAACAACTTGCGTGGAAAACATTTCGGAGCGCGCCACCTGTGGAATAGGCGGAACACCGCCTACCACCGGAAGATGGACAGGTTTCTTATGTGAATATACTTTGTGCGATAAAATACTATTATAAAAATAACCTCGTAATGTTAAGGGTTAATAATCGCTACGTATTGGTCCCATTTCAGAGTCCCTTCAGGAAACAGACGTAGAAAATATAGCTACCTTAATACACGGTCTGTCTAAAAAGAAACCGAACTTTTGCTTTAAAAAGAAAAAAGTACAAGTAAAGTTTTTACACAGACGTTTATTTACTCAAAATAATCTTCCTCTGCGTCGATACAGCGTGTAGACCGCGTAATTAACATTTCGAAGGACCTTTGCAGCTCCTGTTTTGGTAGCCCGTTTAGTACGGCGGTTACAGCCGCCTGAATCTCCGAAATGTTGCTATAATGTGTCCCTTTCGTTGGAATTGGCATTGTTACCTTGAATCATTCACCCTACTCGCCTGATCTGTCTGCCTGCGATTATTTTCTTTTCCCAAAATTGAAAATTCCATTGAAAGGGACACATTATAGCAACATTTCGGAGAATCAGGCGGCTGTAACCGCCGTACTAAACGGGCTACCAAAACAGGAGCTGCAAAGGTCCTTCGAAATGTTAATTACGCGGCCTACACGCTGTATTGACGCAGAAGGAGATTATTTTGAGTAAATAAATGTGTGTGTAAAAGCTTTACTTGTACTTTTTTCTTTTTATAGCGAAAGTTCGGTTTTTTACGGTCTTCACGGTCTAGACAGACCGTGTATAACCCCTGTATAAATACATCTCTGAATGTACTTCAACTCATTCATTCCTAAGGGTATTGACAGTCTACTACGAGATATCTCGTTTAGACCGATTGCAATTGCTCACGGAACAAGATTGTACCCGTTTGAGTTAGACCTGATTTAGATCCGCCGATAATTATGTTATTATTAGAAAAGATGAGCGAAAATTTAATATATTTATAATTTTTAACAAATTTAGTATCACTTTTTATTATCAAAATATTGGGTTGGCCAAAAAGTTCGTTCGGCTTGTGGTGATAGTTATCCCTGCAGTTCGAATGGTTACTAATATGATGAGAACTTTTACAATAGCGGAATCATAAATTTGCATACGAGATGGGGAAAGATCGTAAAACAAAATGAACAATATGTTACGAGATAAATATATTTCTTTGTCTAAGAAAAATCCTTGTTTATTTGGCTAACCGAATAATAACTCGGATTACACATCTGTATTCAATTTTAGCCACCAAGACAAAACGTGCTCAATTCGAATAACGGTTAATGGATTAATGTCATCTACAATGTACAGAGAGAAAAAATATGCGCCTATACAAAGTTGGACAATAACTTTGTCCACCTTGAACATCTCCGTTACTTATTGTTCGATGAAAGAACTTTATCCGTGACATTCCACCTTCAAAACCATTCGAATTGTCCCACGAACGTTTTTCATCCCATTAAAAAAAGGTAAAAGGGTAAAAGGAGACACTCGGGTGGATCCTTCAGCCAAGACACTTTGTACGTTTATACGGAATGTAGGTTTACAAAGAAAGCAGCTACGCTAAAACGAATAAATTATCCCCCGAATACAGTCAAACTGTTCGTTGTCATCGCGAACAAGGAGCTACCCTTTCCAGCTTCCGTAACGGAACTATAGGAACACGGTCGCCGGGCAACTCGAATGAAATCAATGCAGTACCAAAGGTAAATCGAGCGTATCATACAACAACCGACCGCGACGGTTAATTTCTGTTCCTTGGAACATGGAAGGGATGGCGTCAATTATGAATCGATCCGCGCGGAGCAATTGCAAACGACTCGTCGTTCACGTTAAACGACAACGGCTGACAAAGGGAAGGAAGACAGATAACCAGCGATCGCGCGTCTCCATTGTATTCAATGCAATTAGTTTCTATTCCATCCGCGTCTCAGTCCACGGGGATCTATCGAACATTCCAATCGGAAGCGTGGCCGCGAAATTCACGGCATTCCGCGCGAACGGGCGCCCCCC